>NC_040896.2:12746288-12986288 GCF_900634795.4 Betta splendens | reverse complement strand
GTGTGCGTGTGTGTGTGTGCATCCATCTGTTGCACCCTGAGAGCTGCTGCACAGCTCCTATTTCTCCCTAATCACATGTGCTTGTTCTGTTTTTGCCCTTGTTGCCGTGTGTTTTGTATCGTCCCGAGCAAATTAGAAAGCCCACAAGATGAATTTTAAACAGTCGCAGCGTGCCACGTGCTTCGCAGATAGGAGATGTTTAGGTTGGCGCTTCGCTCTCAGCCACGCAGATGAAGTGAGTGTGCAGATGTTAATAATTGGTCTCTTTCCGTAGGGTACCTGGCCGTCGCCCTTGGTAACACAGCTCTGCTCCTCTTCCTGCTTTTAGTCTTTCTTCTTTGTTCATTTTGAAGCCAAACCAAGAAGCAACACAAAAGTCTTCTCCTGAAAATGGTGTGAGACACAATTTGCCACAGTAATAGCTGATGATTTGTGATGATGTGGACTAGTCAGAAGTGCTACTTAATTAGCCATTAGAGACAGAGGAGAGATGGTGGATAAAGGGGGCATAGATGGGTTCTCGCACAAAGCACTGAACCCCTGTAGCCCCCTTTTTTGTGCTACAATGGCTCCAAAGCGAGGGCTTCTTCTGTCGTCATGGAGACTAATGTTGAAAGCCAGCTGTGGTTTTGTCTTGGAAGCCCATTAGGCTGGAGCTCAGTTGGCACTCCTCTCGCCATCTCACTTTTCTTTCTGGCTTCGCCTCCTTGGTTTTACAAAGGCGAAAATATCCTATCCATGTTTAACTTGTCGGTGACATCGGACACGGGTCACGTAACGATTGCAGATCACCCCAAGCCTTTGTTTTACCGGCTTTGAAGTGCCCGGCGGAGGGTACATTTCCTCCACGTGCTCCGAGGGGACGCGCGGTGAGTCCTGAATGGGTTCTGTTCCTGGGGTGCGCCGGCCGCGGCCCACCTACTGCAGTTCAAGTGGGTTAAAACAAGTGCAGGCAGATAAAGAATTATTTGCGAACAGTATCCGACCTAGGTGCACTTGATAAATGACACTGGCTTTAATTCCGCGCCGGCCGGCTGCTCGGCAAGCTCAGCCGCTCGTCCCGGATCCCTTGTTAAATGTGGCTCACGAGAGGCCTCTGAGTGATGTTGTTGTTGTTGTGGGGGATGGCTCATCCCAGCGCCGTAGCTCTTCTTCCCGCAGCTCTGATATCCAAGCCTCCAGACCCCGACCCAAACACATCCGTCAGCGGGACGCGGTGCCGCGTGACTCGGCCAGGAAGCGGTGCCGCGAGAGGGCGGTTGTCATGCAGCCGATTGATCAGGTTTCGCAGGACGCTGCCGAGCGATCAATTCATAGGAGCGTGCACGCATGCGTGCACGCACGCGGGCGGGCGGGTTTTTATTGGCTGGGCAGGGTCAGGCCCGGCGTTGTGTGTTTGGGGCAGCGAGCGCAAGAATCAATAGCCGGGTCAGAGGGTAATGTCTCACTGAGTGCTGAGTCTATACACAGCTATCACACAGGATCGCTATCAATCAGGGCAGAGCTTAGGGAGCACACACTCGTTCTCTCGTCTGTTTGTCTCTTTGCCTATGCCTGCCAAGTCGGACGGATCCCATCACTATTGCTCATGTAAGGGCTTTGGGAAACAGAGGGATAGACTGACCCGGAAGGACAGACGGGAGCCAGAGGAGCAGGAGGATCGGTTATCGTTGGCGGATGCGTGGCGGGGGGGTGGATGAAGTCCTAAAGTGAGGAAACCCCCTGAAGCGGAAAATAGGCTGTGCAGGTGTGATGGTGGTGGAGCAGACCATAAATTAAACTTGAAAACTAAATCAATAAACACGCAAATTAAGGTAAAGACCACAAGTCCTGTTCTTATCCAGAGGTTAAACAACGTTTTTCTTAATCGAAGGCTTCTGTCTCTTCCCCTTCCTGTTGCTGTCGTTCACCCCCCCTCCGCCTCCGCTGCGTTCTGCTCGTGTTTTCTGGCCTCGGGTTGCGCCATCTGCCGCTTTATGCAGTTGTTCATTTTTATTCCCTCGCACTCATCCGTCTGCGCGACGCCCTCGGACGCAACGCAGAGGATTCGTGATTGATTGTGGGACGCATCCGCGGCGGCTTCAGGCGCGCGTCCGCGAGTCGCGGCTCCGAGCACGCGCCGACCGCCTCGGTCCAAAGGCCTCAGTGACGCCCGCCATTAGGCGCTGGGCTGCTGGAACACTCCCTCCTCCACCGCACGGTCAATATCCACGGGCAGAGAGAGGAAGAGAGGCGGAGGGAATGATGGATGGAGGACGGGTCGGGAAGAGAGAGTGCTTAAGAGAACGCGGAGATGACGAAGACGTGAGGAACGGGTGGAAACGCAGCTACGGCATGAGATCATGTCAGCCCGGTGCGGAACCTTGTTAGTCGTGATACTTTGATCAATTACCAATGATGAGCCATCGTCTCTGCAGAGAGTGTGTGTGAGAGAGAGAGAGAGCGAGAGAGAGAGAGAGGCCATACATACGTGTAACAGCCCTGAAAGAAGGCAGACTTATTGGACATGCTCTAGACAAGTATCGATTTCAGTGGGGAGAATTTAGAACCTACTCGAGCACTACACACAGACACACACACACACACACACACACACACACACACACACACACACACACACCGCTGCAGACATAAAAGCACGCAGGCCCGTTCCTCCTGTCATCCATGGACACGAGGCAGCAAACAATGAAAGGAAGTGCAGAGTGTAAACAGAAGCTGAGGCCGGCGGCGCTCGCACCTATCGATTTCCACCTCTCCGCAGGGCCTCTGAACCCGCGGAACCCGGGCAGACGCGGGGACGGGCAGAACCGAGCCGACGGGGCGAGCGGGAGCACAGGACGCAGCGAGGCCTGGTGTCTGTGTGTGATGAGGACCTCATTGTTGCTGCGGACCTTGGTGGGGCTCCATTCAGCAGGGAAGCCATTCGATTACGCCCTGCGCTCCGCCGGCTGATTGGAGTCCGCACCAACAATGTGTGCAGCTCTGCGCCGAACACGCACGCGGGGACGGATGTCGGCCTCCGGAGGCAGGTGGCTTTTAAGTCCTGATTGGCGCTCATTTGGAAACACCGCGGGACAGTCTTTTAATCCAGCCTGACCTCGTGCCCTTCGGCAATTTCTCCCTTGATTTCTTCAACCTTGAGTTAACTCGTACGCGCAGCGCGAGGCACTCGGCCTCTCAGCGTCTTCTACAGTTAGCAATTATGAGCCATAATGAAAGTCCTGCCTTAACCACACGCCTTTTGGATAATGGAGAAAACACTTACACCTGCGCAGCACTCAGACGCCCTCTTCTTTACAAAACCTTCCATCTTAGCGAGAGGCCGGCAGAAAAGCAGTTATCCCAGGCTGCCTTATAAAGGGGAAGGACGGCTCTTAGTGTCAGAGTGTTTTATTGATGTTGGGAGCTCCAGCAGGCGGAGCAGATAATAGTCGGGCAGGGGGTAACGTTGTGACACCGCGTTGCCTGCTACTGATTTATATAGGGAGCGCACTGTCTCCCCCTCTCCTTCCATCGCTCGCTCCTCTTGATGTGATTTTACAGCAGTGACATTGATCCAGGCCCACTTTCATCTCGCTCTTAGCCGTTGTTCCTCCCCCCTCCCTCCCTCCGCTCCCCGGTGTCCGACTCTGCAGCTTTTAACCCCGGCCGGGCCCTCGTCTCATCCTATAAACCCCGCCGCCCGTCTTCCCATCTGTTGCTGCCGCGCGGCCTCGTCCCCGGACTTCGGCCTCAACTGGCCAGGTATCGGTTACGAGTGAGGGGATTAGTGGTGACAGCATGAAAGGGAGTCGTCAGGGGCGAGCGGAGGAAAGCAACGCATCATGACATCTCATAAGCCAGTCTGGCTCTTTGCTTCTGTGTCGCTGTGTCTCTCCATCGCTCTTTATTTAGAGTTTTCAGGCAGCATTACAATCCAATAAACTCTAATCTCATTAAAGGAGAATGAAAAAGCCACCATTTTGAAATGGAGAGGGATTTCTCCCGGAATGGATTTTCACTCGCGATTCATTGGGAAACCAGTTTTTAAAATTAAAATATGTATTGTGTTTTTCTTCTGTGTCTCGAAGCGCGCGGGAGGAGGAATGTGATTGCGAGCGTGTGGAGCTGTCACACAAATTCTGCACGAAGGAAAAGATCCCGATCCCAACAGACAGTTTATATCCAACTGTTTTACTTTAATGGTGGACATAAAGACCTTAATATTATAATGTGGTCGCGTTATAGGGTTTTTATTGTGATGAAAATTTCCTGCCATCATTACCTAAGACCAGATTTATATAGTTCTCTCTGTAGCGATTATGTACCTGAGCTCACAAACAGTGGTTCAACAGTAGTTAAAAACCAGGCGCACACAGTGACTAACAACACGGAGCAATGAAAATGAAACACTATGTTGTTGTGCATACGGAATCATTTTCTTTTGTGATTGAGTGAACTCTATTAGGTTTAATTGGAGTGTTTTTACTCACAACTATAGGAGCAAAAACTTCAGAAACACAAGTTCGTTCCAGCGCCTTGGACCGTGCGCCGAAATAAAAATGGAGCGCTCTCTCCTGGCACCGATTCTGTTTCCGTTTATGAAACCAAACTCCTTTGGAGGAAAGTCATATTAATGAAGAGGAGTCAGTGTGGGAGTAGTCGGATCCAGGCCTTCACACTCGTCTGGTCCAGAGCATGGCGCTAACGCTAGCGCTAGCAGCTGATCCACACCTCCATCCACTCACAGTGTCACACGGCTGCTGCTTTATTGTTGCTGCACCCATTTACTGATTGCTCCGTCGCGTACCCTCCAAGGCGGCGTCTTTGATGCCACGCACAAATATGTGTGCACGCACACAAAGCACATAACTTGCTTTCAGATCGCTGGCGCTGCTCCGATCTGCCCTCTCCTCATCTTTTCATCTAGGAGAACTTTTTTTTGGGGGGGGGGCAGCGTGCGGCCTCTTTGTTTCTGTGCGGGCGCTCGCTGCTCCCTCACTTTGCGTCCACGCCTCGCTGGTGGAGCCAAAATCATCCCTCGCTCGTGGGTCCTCTTTGTGTCTCGCTCTGTGTTTTCCACCGTGAATCCAGCGTCTGTGAAGTGTTTTACAGTCTTCCCTGCCACCAACGCTACAAGAAGTCAATCTGGTCTGCAGGCTACTAAATGATGTAACAAGAGCAAGTGAGACGGGAGGAGGGGAGCGAGCGACGGGCGAACGTTCGAACAATTCGTGTCTCATTCATGTTTGTCTGAAAGGAAGGGATGAGAGGGAGAGCAGGGGGAGAGAGACAACGCTGCGATGGGTTTGAAGACGGCGATGAGAAAGCGATGGCGAGTGGGAGACATTAGGAGCAGTGCTTCGATCTTCATTTAATAATTGAATAATAATCTCCCCGGAGACATGACCTAGAACTGGGAGAGAGAGAGAGAGAGCGGGCGAGCGGCGCGGGGCTGACGGTGACACACTGCTGCCCCCTTCTGATTTCAGGCCGCCACCACCGGAACGTGTGAGCGAGTGCGACGGCGCGTGCATGATTTACAGCGGCAACCTGTCTTTGTCACGGAGACGCCGGCCTGCGTCTGACGGGAAGAAAGGGATGTCAGGGAGGGATCCATTTCACTTAGTCACACGAAGCACACACACGCGCGCGCGTCACACGGCCGACCCTCATCTCCCTGTCAGGACCACTCTCTTTTGGGGATGATGCAGATGCATGAGCTTCGGGGCGGGGGAGGGGGGGGGGGGGGCAGCTGATGGCAGGTGATGTACGAGCGCTGGGGTTAGGGGACGGCGCGGCGCTGACACCGGGGGGGCGGGGCTTCGGCCCCGGGGGCCTCGGGTCCGTCCTGAAGAGCCAGCGCCGCATTCTCTGCATGCGGCAAGCCACAAATACTCACACACACACACACACACACACACACACACACACACACACACACCTGCTCTGCGTTATCAAAGGAGTGTTTGACCCCTTAAAGCAGAAGGCGCCTGCATGTGAAGCACTGCTGATATTGACTCCATCAACCCGTGCTTGTGTCCGTCCAGTCTGCGCAGGGAGGGCTACACCATGCAGGTGAACGTCAACGACTACCTGGACATCTACTGCCCCCACTACAACGACAGCCAGCGCATGGTGGGCACCGGCGAGCAGTACGTCCTCTACATGGTCAGCTACCGCGGCTACCGCACCTGCGACCCCCAGCTGGGCTTCAAGCGCTGGGAGTGCAACCGGCCCCACGCGCCCCACGCGCCCATCAAGTTCTCGGAGAAGTTCCAGCGCTACAGCGCCTTCTCGCTGGGCTACGAGTTCAACGTGGGCCAGGAGTACTACTACATCTGTGAGTGGACCCGCACCGGCACCAGTGTTAGTGTGTTACGGGCACGGAGGCGCGCCGCTCCACAGCCGTACTGTGATTAGACTCGCTTTTTTTAATTGTTACAAGGGTTTGATGAACGCACACTTGCACCTCGTTTCAAGATGACAAATTGCTGCTTCGCATCCGACGGCGTCTCCCCGCTGTCAGCGCAGCGCGTCCGTTCTGCTGATCACTAGTCAAATTAACTCCAACAACGTGTGCGCGTGTGTAAATAATTAAATCTTACCTGTCAGAAAACGGTGGAACTGCTTTGTTCTGCAGCAGCAGCAGCAGCAGCGATGAGAGGGAGCGCCATCAGCAGCAGTGGGGAGTCACTCTGCATTTTGTCTTAAGAGTTCAACAGACTTAATGTTTATAGAACTTTATCTGTTTTTAGTTTCAATTTCTAAAAAGTATTGGTATTTTCACAAAATAATTTAGAATGAATATCTAGTTGTTGCTTGTCAAATAGCAGGTGTTGTGTGCACGTTTACTCCTTTGTTGGAGATGGAACCTGAACCTTATAACTAATGTGCAGGTTACAACATTTGCAGGAACTGTGTTTAATGTGGAGCAGTCGTGTCTGTCCAGGAGAGGTCGTTATCGTCCGATTGATCAGAGCTGAGCTGTAACTCGCTCTGATCATCGTATCAGTGCAGATCAAACCAGCATCATGACCTGTTGTGTGTTGTGTGTGTGCAGCCACCCCCACCCATCACCACGGCCGCAGCTGTCTGAGACTACGGGTGTACGTCTGCTGCTCCACAGGTGAGTCTGCTGGTGTGTGTGTGTGTGTGTGTGTCCTGCTGGTGGACAGGGCTCCCCACTCGTGCAGCCACACACACTCTTGCCTGCTCCTCACAGACACACACCGTCTGCATGCAGATGCATACACATTCTAAGTCCAGCCTAAAACAGGCAGAGCTATTAATACTCCCGCTGAGTTTCCCCTGCAGCGCTTTCACTCGCGGCACAGCGCCACCCCGCTCCCCTTCCTCCCTCCCCTCCCTCTCCTCCTGTCTCGTTCGTCTTTCTCTTGCTCTCTCTCCGGCTCCAGCAGCAGAGAGGAGCAGCACCGGCTTTGAAGGTCCTTCCTCTCTTTCTTCCTCCTCCCTCCTCCTCCTCCTCTTTCCTCGCTACCTGTCAGAATCCATTTACTGCTGTATTCAGTCAGTGGGTGGCTATGTATATGTAGTGTTAACCTCTCTCGCTCGCTCTGCCATCCTTCAGTACACACACACACACACACACACACACACACACACAGACTTTGATCCCTGGCCTGTCCAGTCCTTTTAACTTCCTCAGCCCAGTATTATTAACCTCTCCTCCCTCTTTCAACCCTCGATTCCATAGCTCTCCATCCTTTTCACGCACCATTCTTCAGCTCTGCCTCTTCTCACCGTTCCTCTCTCTCCCTTGCTTACTTGTTCCCTCTCTTTCTGTCAGGTTGCTGTTATTGTGACGTTCCGTTGGTGTCATGCCTTGCCTGTGAGCTGCTGGGATGTTTTTTACCCTCTCTTGCCTTGCTGCCCTCTGGCCGGGTGAAATTAAAAGCCTTTGTATTGGAGCAGTGGGTTAACCCCTGCTCTCTCACTCTCCTTCTCTCTGTCTGACTCCATTGCTTGTTTCCTTTCTCTCCATTTCAGCCTCTGGCGTAGACGATGATCCAGAGCCCACAGAACCAGACTACCCGCAGCCGGGCCTAAAGCTTGATGATATCGGTGAGTCATACATTAAACGTCCACTTGCAGTACATGTATATGAAGTACAGTACGTCTGGGTGAGACACCTGTCACCGGTCACACATCTGATGATTCACACTCCTACAGCATCACTACTTCAGCTTGAGCACCATAATTTCATCAGTTTCGGTTTATCGTCAGCGTGTATTAGTCTGTCTCTGCGTTCCAGCTTCTTATGCTCAGACTGTGACACGTAGCTCGTTACTTCCTACTGTAGTAGAACCTTTGCTCCCACAGACGGGGGACGGATGAGTTAAATAGTTCTGCTGCAGAGGCACCGCTGCAGGAAGTGAACCACAAACAGGTCAGACAGGCCAAAGCGTGGGTTTTCATATCTTCATGCCTGCTTACTCTGAGTGGTTGGTGAAATGGCCCTTTGCTCTCTACCATCACATGACACCAGAATGTCAGACACAGCTCACGTATCTAGTGAGGCAGACGAAACAAAGTCTCTCACTGCTGCTAAGTGAGCACAGAGGAACATGGTAAACTAAACTAAATCAGTTTTTTTAATTTGGCGTCTGACAGCTAATATTTGCTGGTCTTGTGGCCAGATTACAGCATTACTGTAGTGATGCACCGTGAGAAGTGGATCCAACCAAACTGTAGCATGTCCCTTTCAAAAGAAACCTCCAGCTCGGTTAACGCTTCGCGGCACCAGCTGGCTTGGCAAGCTGCTGATCCCGCGAAACGGCTGCATGCATATTCATTTCACACTCTCAGTTTCCACCGGATAAGCAAAGAACACGGAGTTTCAAATAAATATAGACGTTTCGAAAAAGTTCATTCAGAAAGGAAGCTTCTTGCTCGGACTTCCTGTAGTCGCTTTTGGAAGCGCTTCCTCTTCATTCATCTGGATTATTCTGAAGCGACGTGTAAAAGCTGGACTCAAATCAGACGCTCAGGAGCAAAACGGGCGACGGAGTCTAAGGTCTCAGACGATCATGTGGTCGCTGCGCCAGGTATCAGTCATCACCCCGTCTCGCTGGCGCGTGCTCATTAATGTGTGTACACGCTGCTGTGTCATCAACCAGACTGTCTTAAGAAAACTCATCACGGCTGCGGTGGGTAGCTGCAGGCCATGTGGCTTCGCCTTCTTCCTCCCGCCATTATGCTTTTAGCTCCGTTCTCCTCATCCCGTCGCCCAATTCCCCGTCCCCTAGTTTTCCTCCTGGCACAAAAGCAGGAATGCAACAGAGGGGAAAACCCACTAAAACTCAGTTTATCCGCCTTTTGATGTGTGAAATTGAGTTTTTTTTCCTCTTTAACATTAATTTTAAAACCCTGATATTCTCAGGGTTTGATAGTATGTAATATGTCATCACAGTGGTGTCATCATTGTGAGATAAGAGAATCAATTATTCACTCCAGCTTTTAATCATACATATACATCACATTCTTATCACACATCTTCACTGTGGAAAAGACTCGTCCTATAATATATAAAGACTTACAGCAGTTAGAAGTTAAACAAACAGAAAGACGAGCAGAGAAGGTTTCATAGAAGAGCTGTTGTATTGAATGTACAGCTAAGTAAACAGATATTGAGTGAACGACTCGCAGCAGAGAACAAATTACTCCGGCTCCTACGGGTCGTTTTCACCTGTGCTGCTGCGTTGCCAATTAAATTAATAGGATAACTCAAGTGGTGCAGGAGGAAGTGTAGGAATCAGCAGGGAGCTGTGAAGTGGACTGGAAACAAAGAGGCGGCATCGCTCCCCGTCGCCCTGCCGGCCTCATGGCCTCGCCGCATCATAGCTTTAATTACCGTCGCACAAAGGTCACGTTGCGACGGCGGCGCCAACGCCCGGAACCGCCTGCCGCTGGACCCGCGCCGCTGGACCCGGCCCGATCGCAGCGTCTGAAGGCGTTTAACCAGGCTGAATATTGGCGGCTCACGTCGGAAAGCACCCGCCTCTCACTCCCTGCTTCGCTGCTCACAGTTTATTTCCTGGGTGCTGCCCCTTTCAATCAGCGTCTACAGCTCAACAGTGGTTCCCTCCTGAATACAGCCTCTAGTATTAGGTTTCATTTAGATCTCATTTACAACACAGATGGAACGGTGCGAGCAGCTCCCCGTGCAGCCGTGTGATTACTTTCAGTGGGGGGATACTCATTTACCAACGCTCTTGGCTCAGGTTACTGCTCCTGACTATCAGGTCCGGCCATTAGTGGCCAAATCAGAAGCTTTTCCTTTAATGGGGCTTTTTGTAGCAATTACCTGCAAGCGACAGCGCGTTTGAGCTACTTCGCCATCAGTGAGCAGCCTAGTCTGGTACACGCTGACCTGAGGTCTGGCTTCTGTGTAACGCGTGTAGAAGCTACAGTATCATGGCGTGTGTTTGAACGCCTGCTGCTTGTTAAGCTGCAGCCAAAGTGGCCCAGCAGAGGTTTGCCTTAAAACTGGGTCAGAAATCTACAACTAGTTCATTGATATTCCAAAATGTCAAACTCATTTACCTCGATGACCTTTAAATGAGAACATTCTGATCTTGAAGCACCGCAAATTACACCTCTCTGACAGTGTCAACAATAATTACAGATAATCATTTTCACAAAGTCTTTATTCCACGACCCTTGAATTAAAACTCACCTTTATAGTTTTAAAACTCACCTTATAATATTCTTTGTACTTTTAGCATTGGATAAATCATTAAACGGGTTGGAATATAATATGTCACATTTAAGAGAAGAAATAAGACTGTACAACACATTTACATTATTTCCAGACCTAAACCTGACAAAAACAAACCTTACACTTCAGATACACAACCTCCACACGCAGAGACACAAAGTCATTTCCTTGTTCTGTTCAACATGACATTTAAATTCATAGACGCGTGCAGTCGTCTGAGCCTCCTAATTATTAAGCAGTTGTTTCCCGCTTTCAAATGTGACACACACACACACACACACACACACACACACACACACACACACACACACACACACACACACACACACACACACACACGCGCGCGCGCGGTGTCAGAAGGTCAGGCCGTTCGTCACATGGCTCCAGCCAAGCATCAGGCCAAAAATGTGCACCAATAACACAGTGTTTATCTCTGACACTCGGTGACAGACAGCAGGTACGTGCGTGCGAGCCGTCAGCGATTAGATGGAGTCACGCCTTCGGAACCCGTTGTGCGAGATGCTCCGGCGTCTGCTGCTTGTTTGTTCAGCACCGCATTCCTGTGTCTGCCAGCGCCCGAGCAGCGCGGCGGCGCTCTCGGTCGCGGCGCGGCCGTTGGTTCGACCCTCGTCGGGTCGACCTGCGGAGCTGGAACCAGGTGTGAGCCAGTCACCGCTCCGCTGTCTGACCCACGGAGCAGCTGGAAATGTTCCGCAGTTGGTGGTGGAAAGAGTGAGAAAGCCTCCACATGACCTCGACGCCATCACACACACAATGGCTCCCCATCATCAGCATGGAGCCGCTTACGCACCGGCAGAAACGTGTCTGGAAACTGGAGTCTGTACTTGGCTCTCATTAATCAAGTGACTACAGAGGGTGCGTCTGGCCACATGTGCGCTTCATGAGGTCGGGCGTGCAGCGAACCGTCTAGTGACTAGACATAAACAGTCTGCGCGTAGCCTGCAGCAAACGACCACAGACTATTTTAAGGTCATCGCCAGGTGTGTGTGCAGAAGGGGTTTGAGTGGGGTTAAAGTACACACGGGCGGGGGGTGTGAGTGGAAACCTCAGTGTGAAACGATGGCGGATCATTAATAACACGTCAAGTCAAACTTGATCCTATTTAATAGCCGCTCTGCTGCGTATCAGTATTTTGAGTTGAAGGCATCACGTTCTCCTTCTGGCTTCTTCCTTCCAGGTGAATTTAACCCTGAGGTTCCCAAGCTGGAGAAGAGCGTTAGCGGGAGCAGCCCGTCAAGGGATCGCCTTCTCCTCACCATGATGATGCTCCTTCTGGCTGCTCTCTTCATCTCCTAGCAACGGCCATCCCATCAGCATCACCATGCCAACTAGCCTTGGGAGGGTGTGCAGTATCAGCGGGTGGGAGACAGGAGTGAGGGAGGGGGGACAGTTACTATACCACAAATAGAGCAGAAGGCAAGAGGAGGGGGACTTTCACATGAGAGGTTTTGAGCACATCACAGTGTAAACATGTGTGTGTGTGTGTGTGTGTGTGTGTGTGTGTGTGTGTGTGTGTGTGTGTGTGTGTGTGTGTGTGTGTGTGTGTGTGTGTGTGTGTGTGTGTGTGTGTGTGTGTGTGTGTGTACAGTTGTGCGTTTGGAAGAGTGTGGTTTTGGTGGAGCTGAGCAACCTTCAGGCGCTCTGCGATACAGACCGAACCCTATATTGCATTGAAGTCAGCTGCGGATGCAGGTGCAGACTGTGTGTGTGTGTGTGTGTGTGTGTGTGTGTGTGTGTGTGTGTGTGTGTGTGTGTGTGTGTGTGTGTGTGTGTGTGTGTGTGTGTGTGTGTGTGTGTGTGTGTGTCTGAGCAGGCCACAGGTTGAGCTTGTTGAATCATGCACACGGAGCGTCTCTCCAGCAGGAGAAGCGGCTGGAACCCTAGCGAAATGAAGAAAAAGTTACTGAGCTACTCATCCAATTGAAAACCATTTGAAGACTTTCCCTTGGATGTGATTGGCTGACACACTTCCTGAGGGCTAGTTGCCATAGTTTCTGCAACAAGACTCAAACTGATCTCAGATGAACTCACTCAAATACGTTTCAAAAGAACTAAATTAAAAATGCCTTTTTCTGTTGTTGTTATTGTTGTTGAAGCTGATGCTGGGAACTTGTCTCAGCCAGTGGACACAAGGACAAAGGGACCGGCTGATGAACTGCGCTGGTCCTGTTTAGGACACTAGTCGACGTAGCTGATAGTTCAGACACAAACGCACCCTGGGACTCCAGACGCATGAGTTTCCGTCTCCAGCTTCACTCTGCTGTGTCATCCCGTGTTCACTGTCTGCACAACGGGACCGGACAACGGATCATTCACTTCAGCATCCGGGAGGAAGAGGATGAGAGCGCGAACGCGTGCCACCGACGCACTCAGGGTTTCCTGGTGTTATAACTCGCTGCTACTTCTCTTCCTCCATCCTCTCCTGCGGTTAGCGAAGCACACGCCGTGGCCGACACTCAGCAATACTGCCCTCTTCTTGACCGGCCGCACGGAAGGCGAGGAAGAGGAGCAGCGAGGAAGGACAGTCATTCACACGAGCATCCACCACACTGCTCCACCAACCCCATGTATGAGTGAGTGTGTGTGTGTGTGTGTGTGTGCGCGCGCGGCCGACGGGGGCGAACGGATGCCTGAACGTGCCACGTGACCGTGACTGAGATTATTGTGAGTGGTACTGACAGAAAATGCGTCCACATCCAGTACCGTCCATCCTGTAAGTAGAAAAATGCAAAATGAGAAAAAAAAAACCCAACACCGCTAAAGCAGCAGATAATACGTGAACACAAGTGCTTCGGTGGAGAGCTATGGCAATTCAAAACTCACACCACTGCCCCAGTCGGTTGCATCGGCGTAGCGTTTCCATAACAACCAGTACCTTATTCACCATGGTTACTCTACCCTGCCAACAATGGACTGTAGTAGGGCATGGCTTACCATAGTAGCTTGTAACAAAGATGATTAAAACCATAATGGCGGCGATGATGGGCTGAGGGGCGACTGTCGGTCGACCAGGTCACACAGTCACTCACCCACCGGCAAGTGAGGCGTTCAAGTGCTTGTGTAAATGTTAAAAATGGACAAAGAATGGAATTTTAATGTCGACGTGATGTAAGCATTTATACAGATTTAAAGCTCTGTTTCATTGTTGTTGTTTTTTTACTATTATTACTATGGTTTTGTTAATAAAAACTCGGGTGGGCGGAGCCATATGTGCACCTGGGCTGTGCAGTGTCTCAGATCAAAGGCAAAGAGATTATACGTAGGAGCATTTATAGACTGACGGAGAAAAGAATCAATTCAATTCATTCAGCGTCTTTTGTTACAGTAGAATAATGTGCGGACCAGCCCAGGTGTGGAGGTGGCTCGGTAGGAAAGCTTGGGGTTGGGCGGGTTAAAGAGCTGTGCCAGAGGGGAAATCACTCTTCAAGAAGTTGCACTTAAGAAACTTAGACACGAGAGCAAGAGCGTCCGCGTGTCGTCTGTCCGTTAACGTGCGAGCGTCATTTCCGTCCATCACTTCATGAGTGTGCGAGAGCTTTAGCATGAAGTGTGTGTGTGTGTGTGTGTGTGTGTGTGTGTGTGTGTGTGTGTGTGTGTGTGTGTGTGTGTGTGTGTGTGTGTGTGTGTGTGTGTGTGTGTGTGTGTGTGTGTGTGTGTGTGTTGTTGTTTCTGCTCTTTCCACGTGTGCGTGAGTGAGAGCGTGTGACCGATTGATTGCAAAACAACAAAAGCATTTAATAGTGTTGGAAACAACAAGTTACAATCATGTTTACCTTCGACTGGAATGACTTTAAATGAACTTGAAAATAAACTGTAAACTGAATAAAACCATAACAGAGGTTATAACAATGATCATGATAACAAAATAATAAGCTTACAAATCTTACTTTTAACAGCTTGTGTGCTTGGCTCTTTATTTGTCTCTTATTTGAAGAATTTCATCTCAGAGGGAGGAGCTCATGTGTTCATTTTATTATCATCTTGATGTATTATATATATTGCGTGACGAACAGGTTTTATCATTCTGCCGAACATATGTGTCTTTTCCATTTGGAGGCAGACACATCACCCGCCCTGTGGATCGAGGCAGTGATTCAGACTTGGACCAACATTTGGGAGGAGAACACTATGACTGACACCGCCCAGCAATCGTATTGAGCCAGAATCAGCCTGTTTTCCCAGAATCGCCCTGACTCACTCAGGGTGATGTGAAGTTCACCGACATCTTCAAAATAGTCTTAATTAATTTCAGACTCCCTTGATTCATCCTGCCTGCTGCTGTGCGAGGTTGTTGCAACAGCAGGAGTTGTTAATATTGCTTCATTTAGTTTTTTGCTAGGCGTCCATCACAGACACAGAAAACACACTTAAATAAAGTCAAACAGATCAGGCAAAATTCACATTATGCGCGGTTAATCATAAAATCAGAAATCAGCAACTGTAATAATACAAGTTGCAGTAACCAAAGCTCGCCACTTGGTGCCGCTGTTCAGTTGCTGCTTGTGTGAGCGGACGAGGTTTGTGGTTCTTGTACAGAACCATAAGTCACTATGTCCGTTGTGCAACTGGAGTCAATGGGATTACAGATTTATTTTACTGGGCTGTGATATAACTATGTGCTTACATCAAGGTGAGGCCCATAGAGACAGTTTGTTGTTGGACGCTGTGCGGACTTTGGAGGCCGCCGCAGATCAAGCAGCGACAATCCATCTGAGCGTTCCGCAAACGACTGTTCAAAGCCAAGGTCCCCTGTCACAGATTGAAGGCGGCAGCTTTTGTGTCTGCATTCATTCATCACAAGGAGTCGGGCTGAGGAGCGAGAAGTCTGCCTCGTCACTCTGCGCTCGTCTTACAGGAAAACCAGCGCCACGCGTCAGCACGCGAGATGTGGACTTGTTTGCGTTAGGCTTGTTAAAAGGCCCGCACGTCGTCCTGGTGCGTGCGTGCGTGCGTGTGTGGTTCACAACAGATGAGCTGATAACATTCTCCCATTCTTTGAGAATCACGTAGTAAACTCCAGATCCAGTCGCTTATCAGACGCATATGCGGCGCAGACGCTTCCACCCGAAGCCTTGAACTGTACGGAGAGAAACAACCCACGGCCCCCGTGACATGATCCACCTGGCTGGACGCACGAGCTGCTGCTCTGCCTTATGGCTCCTCCGCGCGCGCCCGTGCGTCGACACGCGCGCACACGCGATCTCCGGTGCTGCTCGTGCGCGGCGCTGCTGCTGCTGCGGCCTCGTCCCAGAGTCACGGGAGGCAAACGCTCGCCGCGTCGCTCGCGTCACGTTCGGCGCCCGGGGCGGAATTCACAGAAGCTCCTCACTCACTCACCTGCTTAATCACCAGGACCTGGATGCTGATTAAACCCCGGCGCTCGATCGACTGATTGCCGGAGTAAAACCTCGCAAGAGGGGGAACGACGGGGGGGTCGGGGCTCCAAAAAATCTTTGAATGCATTAAGAATCTTGCTGCTTTTCTCTTTTGGATTGAAATCAGAAGCGAAGTCCACCGCTTGTTTTTTACTTTCCTCTGAAACAACCTCACACATGTTCAAGGTCTTGGAAGAATCCCCCGTCGAACACGGAGCCTGTAATTCCTATTTATGGCCCTGTCTGTTGACGCCAAAGCCGCTCTCACTAGTCGTTCCCACCGGGTGTTGAAAACCAAATTTCATCACTGATCACTGATGCCAATCATTCCATTTCTGCAGCTTTGGCAATAATCTGTGGCATTAGCATATAAATACATCTGTGACTTCTATTCCATTACCACGGCGCGTCGCCTGCGCGTGCACCCTTCAGCGTGTTCTGCGCTTTGTTAACCCTTGTACTTTGTGTTTGGGGATGAATGTGACGTGAACGAACGTGCGGCTCGAACTTCAGAACATCGTGTGCGTTCGAGTCCATGCGAGGTGTCCCGATGTTCCGGCTGATGCCTTCACGGACGCACGGGCAGGAACGTGTGAACGGCCCACGGGCTCCTCCGCTCGGGGTCTGGACGGGGACGAACCTCTCAATGCCATCAGCCGCGAAAAGGGCATCGCTGCTCCGCTTCCAGAGTAACACGGCTCCATCTGACGAGCGGCGGAGACGCGACTTCGCGCGCGCGGCTCCTCCAAGTCGCGCAGCTCCCTGCATATTCTACGCGGCGCATCGTGGGGATTCTGCAGAGCCTCGCGCCACATTGATGAGTATGAGTGCGCATGGAGGGGTTGGATGAGGAGCAGTGCTCACGTGACGCCGTCATACAGCGTGTGCTTCACCCCATTTACCCCCCCCCCTCACACGGATGCTGCGCCCTTTGCGCACGCCCGTCTTCGCCAGCTCTCCACGTTCTCATCCTCCCTCTGAACGGCTGCTCCGACGCCGTCATTCGCCCCCGGGTTTCTGCTGCTGGCACTGTGTTAGTCAGCGCCCCCCCGTTCTCTCGCCACACGTGCCCCTTTCCCTCCAAGTTTAGCGCTAATCCGCTGTTTCTGAGGCGGCATCTGCGCAGCGCCGGCGGATGCGGCGCTCTGTTTGCGTCTGACATACACAAACAGCGCGTGGTGGGGGTCAAACACACACCTCCATCCTTTGAGTGTAAACACCTAAATTGCTGGCGCATCCCCACGTCTGCATTACATGTGCAGGAGCAGGTACTAATGCGACAGGCAGCGATGAGTGAGCGCGTGCTACTGATGGAAGTCATCGCAGCAGAAGAAGCAAAGCCACAAACGTGCAGCTGTTCAGGCCTCATGCGTGTCACATACGTCCATGCGTCCATGTGAGCAGCTCTGTTACTCGTCTGTGTCTGTGAACCTAAGGTCACATAAGGTATCAGCTAGACTTAATGGATTTAGACCGAATGTATTAACCAGTTGTGAGGATTAACTGTACCTCTGACCTCCCGCGTCCTCTTTTCTTATCCTCTAATCACCAGATTATCAGGTTCTTTATTACTGGCGACTACGTTCGAAGAACCCGAAGCCCTTTTTATTTGTTAGTTCATCACGGAACCCAGCCGTGACACCGGCACCGGGGCCGGACATACGTGGTGAGTGGGACACGCGTGACCAGCTGCTGAGTCATCGCTGTCGTCAAAGACATGACACGCGTGTGCAGAAGCACGCAAACCTTGGACCATCGGGTCGGACACATCGCTCCGCGAGGACTCGACGCGCCGTGCACGTGCACGTGCACACGCGCACCTGCACCCCCCCCCCCCCCCTCGCATCAGGAAATCACACGCTCACTGATGCGACGCGCAGACGAGGAATGTGTTTACTTCACCGCCCAAATGTCAGGTCGGGAGGAGAGCAGCGATTCGCTCACGAGGCCGGACGAGCAGCGGATGCTCATCAGCGTCCAGATGTGACAGATGTGTGCTTCTCGGGGTGAATGTGCCCATTTCCGTGCAGATTTACTCCAGAGCATTACATTTTAAAGTATTGCCTACATTTCGATGCTGTTTCCACAGCGGCGCCGCGGTTGAACAGCAGACGCGGTTCTGAACTTATGCAACGTTTCACATTTGAAAGGTCAGATTCCATCAGACGTGTGGCGGCGAAGGAAGGAATGAATGGTCCTAGATGCCTTCAAACGCACCTCCAGCTGCAGCCTCATGGTCCATGCTCACTCATAATCCCAAAATGCCTCCTGCAACTTCCGCCTCCGTTTCGTAACAGCGCCGCTCTAAGCCGCGTATACGCTCCGCGCTCCGTGAACCATTGCACTTGTTGATGTCACAATAATTCATCTGGAAATGAGAAGCAAAGTGGAAGGCTTAGTGCTGCACTTTCGTTGTTGGGCCCGAGTTCAGCTGGGAGCATCCACGGGTGCGTGCGAGTGCGTTACGTGAAGCTGCGGAGGTGGATAATGGGGCTGTGGTCCCGGGTCCCGGAGACGAAGCCGGAGTCGCTTGTCTCTGCAGAAAGAAAAAGTCCTATTTCCACTTTGATCCAGTCCCTGAAACGCGCCGTGACTTTGAAACAAACAGCGGAGCCATCTGGCCGACACATAGACGCATACACGAGTTGATGAGCACGACTGAAGCTGCGAGCATGTGGCCACTTGCCGGGATCCGCTTCGGCCAAATAGAGGAAATAATGAGGAAAAAATAACAGGACAGCGTGACAATGCATATGTGTTACAAAGGCAGCGCTCGGACGGCGGGTGATGCACTCGCGACTGTGCCTGCGTCCTCACACAGAATATTTCTGCGTGTCTAATGTCTGCGGTGTTAAATATTGACTTCAGCTCCGCGTTCAGGTCTCACTTCGCGCTGATGAAGCCACGTACTTTGAACTCATTCACTGCTTATTGGACTGACAGTAAATGTGAGGTGGAAGGACATGGTGCGCTGTGATCCGAGTGTGTAGATGAGGCGTCATCGGGTCGGGTTCTGACGGTTCTTTATCTCCCGTCCCGGTCCAGACTCCTGGTCTGTGCCGTTCCCTCGAATCCACTCTCAGTGTCTAAATTTAAATCCTGCTCTGGATTTGAGCATTATCTGGAGCTGTATGACACATAATCTGTACTGTACATTCTCAAATGCAGTTATTGGGGTCAAGAAGCCTGGATTTAACAAAGCACTGTAGAGATTTGATGTTTTTCGAGGATTTAATTGTTCCCGCAGTGGCCGCAGACATTTAAATGCTTGTCCTTATGCAAGTTCTTCCTCCATAATGGGATTTCGATAATGCCCGTGGCTTATTACTCTCCCATTTCATAACGGAGCCCGCTGGCGTGGCCTGAGCGCTGACCTTCACATAAATCAGATGCCAGAAATACACACAGTGTTTTGATAGTGGCAGTGAGTGGGGTCCTGTGAGGACGTTTGTGTAACAGCGTGTCATCGTCGGCGTTGTGATAAACCCCCGGCGGTGGAGTCGAGGCGAGCCGAGCGGCCGGAGGGTGCGCTCAGGTCAGCGTTCCTGATCTTTATCTGTCTCCGAGGCCGCACGTATTAGAGATATTAAGTTGTGTAAAAGGACGTCAGCGATAACTGCTGGGCTCACGAATTACCTAATGATTGTGTGCGTTATGTAAAGATACAAAAGAGTGTTGTTTCGCCTCCGCGCTGATTCCTATGAAACGGCTGTAACTCCTTTTCTGCCTGTGATGGAGCCTGTCGCGTTTTCTGACGGTGTGTGTTGCGTTATACGCTGTTGATCCCAAAACGATCCTTTTCTTCACACGTCCCAGATTAACTGCAGCGTTTATATACGAGCACAAATGCTTTCCTGCCTTCACGCGTTTCAAGCACCAGGACAGAGAGATAAAAGGCCTGTTGAACTCACATAAACCCTCCCCTGTTTCTTATCAGCCCAGCACTTACTGTAGCTGTATTATGCCACTAAACGAGGTCGTTACTTCTCTGACAGAGAATCTGAGGGGATTTATTCAAGCGGCAGCAGCTGAAGGACAGATATTCTCCAACCCAGGTAAACTTCAACGTTCCAGCAGGCGTTCAGAGGATGATGCTTTCTGCTGTCAGTGTGTTCAAGTGTTTAATTAGCTCATTGTTTTTGTTTTGCCGGTAGTCGTATTATTCGGCACAATAATATAAACAGGTCCATTAACCAAAAGCCACACTTTTAATTGACTCTGTTACACAAAGCCAGCAGAATAATGGAATCACTTTTCATGGCGTCGCCGCTTCCGCTGGAATCGCTCATCTGGTTGTTTGTCGGTCGGCGCGTTTGACAAAAAACCCTGGCGTCATTACATTCAAAACAAATGTGGTGAAAAATGAGTCAGATCGGTGATTTCTGCTCAGTGCCTAGTTGAACAGGTGGAAACTCCTGCTTTGTGTTTCTCTATATTCACATTTATAACCTGAAGTCTTCTGCAATTCAATAAAACCTGCAACAGACCGTATATGTGTGAAGCACATAATGGTTCTGTTGATGCTGTTGAGTCACGACACTGTCAATTATTCACTCCATGGTTTGTTTGTTTGTTTGTTTGTTTGTTTGTTTGTTTGTTGCCTCTCTACTCAACCCTTGCTTTATTATTAGCCTGATAGAGCTGTATTAAAAAGTTGTCCTACCAGTCATAAAACAGAAGGACGATTAATATTAAACCCACTGATCCCAACTAAAAGCCAGACAAGTAAACAGGTCTTAGACAGTGTTAACACAAACGTCCCAAAGATAGAATTTACTGGGCCGTTGTATTGAATTTCATTAGAGGACACAGGTGGCGATGCTGTATAAAAGCTATCCATCTAAAATGAAAGTGAGCTACAGTGCAGCAGTCAAGCAAAGCACATGACAGAGAGACATGTGCCCTTTCAATCTGTCAGCCTAAAATCAGTGGCACAGATTTTAAATGTGAAATTATACAAAAAAGTAAAGGTTCACAAGGACGTTGTGGAAAATAGGTCCCGAAACTTTGAGACTTTTCTGGCACACGGGGTAACACGAAAACACTTTTCAGAGGCAGTGAGATAAAGTTAATTATACAGACAATCATGACAAAAGTTAATGTGGGAGAATCTGATTCCATGTTCTCCCTTAGGCCCTCAATAGGGACAAACGTATTAGTTTGGGTAACACAGTCCCAGAGAAGGACCCAGATATGACAGTACAGACGAGCCAACACACACATGGTACAGTACAGTAGAATGAATCCAAACACCTCATTAACACACATCCTGCAGGGTGTCCTTGATTCATTCTGGCATCAACAGCATATTAACACTCGTGGCTATTGGGGAGTGATACCATTCTAGTTTATGGCCTATAAATACACTCGCAGCCGCCACACAAGCGTTGCACATGACATGTCCAATAATACCACTTGGAAGGAGGAGATTACAGTACGCGGCAAGAGTGATGGACGCACAAATGCATAATGAAGACTAGGCAGAGGCATGGGACCAGATAAAAGGAAGGGATTACGCGTATCAACAGCAGTGAGTCAGTGGGGCAGGACAGAAGGGCGGCGGATGATGGATGATAGACAAATGGAGGGAGGGAGAGGACCGCTGTAATCTGGAAACATCTGGATGAGCTGACACTGAAGTGACATCTCCGTCTTCATGCGTTGTTTACACGCTCTGTCGTGACGGCCCCTTTCCAGTTTCTTTCCTACGTTTCCCAGAAGCCCTGGCACCGGTCCTTCTGTGTTCATATACAGGTGCTAGTGGGGGTGATAATGACAGTAACGCTGAGCTCTGGCCAGCGGGACGTGTGCTGGAGGAGACGACTTCCTGTTATAGCGGTGAGTGGCCCGAACCTCGGCCCAGTGGGACTCGCTAAGATAATTAGCTCACAGCTCCGCGGACGAGGCGTCGCAGCATTGTTTTGCCACTTCTCACTCGAGATGTCGCCGCTCAGTCACGCCGTCAGAAATAGAAGCCGCCGGCCTCCAGTTCGGCACCAGTGCTGTCGACTTTAAGTGTTCAGCATTTTCTGCTCTGTCAACACTGTGTGTGTGTGTGTGTGTGTGTGTGTGTGTGTGTGTGTGTGTGTGTGTGTGTGTGTGTGTGTGTGTGTGTGTGTGTGTGTGTGTGTGTGTGTGTGCAAAACTCGCCACAGTGACCACCGCAGGTTGCGTAACCCAACTTTGTCCTCCTGCTTTGGTTCCACGCTCTCCGTCCTTCGCCCACATCCATCTCGCGTCTCCCTCTGTTCTCCTTTCATCCCTCACATCTTGTTTAGTCCCGTCTCCAGCCTAACAAATGGCCGGCTAATGAGTTTGCCCAGTGACAGCCTCCAACGCCTGCTTTTTCCCCCATCGGTGCACACGCCCACTAACCCGTGCGCACTAACGCACACAAATACACTGTTCTAATTGTTTCCCTTTGGACACAAACAGAATTCTGCTCAGATCCGTCGCTGAGCAGAAACAAACAGAGCCCTGTGGTACGAGGAAATAACAGCGAAGACAAACACAGATCGGGTGATTGTCGGAAGTGTGAACTGAAGGAAAGGGATGGATGGAGCCTCTCATCTCTTCTGACCTAGAATCAGGAGCTAGAATCCCACCACATGGACACGCAGCTGTTGAAAGACAGTTGAATTCAGTTAAAAACAGTTTTACCATCGATAATATATATATATTTGGAAGCATTTGGGAAATTAGCTTTTATTGATCTTAATGCTGTTTCCTCAGTTTAGTAATTCTGCTCGCTCACGCTGGACTCCAGTTTCATTTCTTACGAACCGGTTTATGATTGACTCGGGCACAAGTAAACAGGGTTTGTAGAGAACTCAGCTGAGCGACTTATCAGCTTCAGTCTGCTGCTTTTTAAATAATACAATAGAAAGTGCTGCAATGGCAAATATAGCAGCTCACAGCTCAGTGTGCTTCACAGGCCAGAGCGACGTGTGCGACAGCTGTTTCAGTAAGTCAGTAAGCCTGATTACATGTTAATGAAGTCATTCACTGTGACCTTATGTAATATGATAAAAAGATAAGCAAACCACCCCAAATCACAATGTGACTTCACAGATTTACTGCCCGTCGCCGTTTACTCAGCTCGACGTGATCGCCCCTTGAAACTGGATCTCCAGAAAAGCACAACAAAAGCAATTAGCAGGCGCACGGGGGCCCAAGAACACGCTGACGTAACGGGCCGAGGCGCTGAGCTGCAGGTCTCAGCTTTCAGAACCTGGAATAATGCTGAGCTCACCATCACATCACATCACGCACAGCGGCACGAGCCAGAGCGGCCGGCGGCGTAAACAGCGTGGTATCAGTGACCCGCGGGGATGATGTCACCCTGACGCGAGAAAAGGCGGAGCGTCGCTCAGACCCCGAACTGGTTCCGCCTGCGTTTCTGCAGGCAGCGATTCGGTTTCCAGCTCCTGTATGTGGGCGTCCGCACGTACACGCGCAGCAACGGCTCAAGGTGAACCTTGAACACACCTGGAGATAAAAGCTTTATTGAGCTGCGATAGCAGCATATCCAGGCGCTCCCTCTCCTCCTCCGCCTCCTTTTCTGGACCAAGGTGCGCGCACGCCCAGGACGCACGTCTCACAAACCCGGCGTTTGCCAGGAACCAGCGGGAGGCGCGACCAGTCCCACGCCACTGCTGCCAGAAGCATGTTGCGTTGAGTGTGTCCACTTTGCAGTTGTTGCACAAGTGTGGAGAAATCACTGGATCCGCATCCCATAATTCCTGCTTAGCTCGGCCTGCTGTTTCCACGGTAACCCAGACTCACTGGCCACAAGCTGGACCTAATTACCATCTTCCATCCTCTGCGTGTTCCCTTTTAGATCCCTACGTCTGCCCTCCTCTCCTCCTCAGATCCGGCCCGACACAAACAACCAACCTCAGGTTTCTCGCTCTCGCTCCCGAGCGTCTGTCAGTCAGATCCAGGCCATCTGAATCTGTCTGATCCTCCTGACCTGCAGCGACCAGGACCGAGTGGAGCCCGGGTTCGTGGTCAGACCGGGCCTGATCTGCTAATGCTGCTGTGGACCGAGCTGCGACAGGACACGGGGATCAGGTCCAAACGTCTGGGAACGATCTGATCCACTTTGTCCCACAACCAAATATGCTGCCTTCTTCTTCTCTGACAGCTGCATCAGCACTGGGACTGGCACCGGACCAGGATCCTTTAAGCTACACTAGGTGTCCGTAATGTTGCGCGTAAGTAGGGCTTAGCCTGCTGTTAGCTGTCTGAAACTATGCACAGATGTAGGTCAGGACGCTCGCTTGGACGTGTACGGGCTGTGTTCTGTACACAGCAGCGTCTCCACAGAACACACTTGATCGGTGCCAGCAGGCACACAGACACGGTGGAACACCCCACGGCTGAACCCTGCAGCACACTCACCCCACCCAGGCCCAGAAACGCACCACCCCGACCCCGGAGAGCCATGATGCACTGGGCGCGCGCCTCCGGACCCACGGTCACGTTTACGTCACGTCACCATTGGTTCTGCCGCTCCTCGTCATCCCGTCCCCGGGTTCACGCTCCCGCTCCTCGCCGCTGTCGCCCAAATCTGCGCGGTGACACAGAGCTGTTTCTGTTGCCCTCCAAAATAAATGCGTCTCTCTCAGGACACGCGGATCAGGTTTCGCCTGCTCCGGCCTCGCCCCGTCGCTCCGTCACGCTCTCTCCTCTCTCCTCCCTCTCTCTCTTTTTTTAACTTTCCCAATTTTCTCATACCTCTGGAAAAATTTACTGGTACCACCTATTTACACCGTCTCGCTCCTTCCTCGCATTTCTCCCTCACACTCGTTTCCTGCGTCCCCCCGAGGACCGTGTGCAGTAAAATGAATGGCATAATTAGAATCACACACTGCTAATTGGCGCGTTCCCAGCTCCATTCATAATAACACTTTAAAATCACAGCCCTCTAAGGGGATGAGTGTCTGTGTGTGTCACCGGAGGCAAAAGTGTGAAATGGAGCCTGCCAGAATGCAGTAAAGGCACAGTGAACTCTGGACACAGTGTGTGCGTTTGTGTGTGTTCCCGCTGCCCTGTCTGTGTGTGGAGTGCACTCATTAGCCCTTGTCCTCTAATGAGAGCCATGGGTGGTTTAACACCTCGGCCCTATAGACGGGCCCGTCTACGCTGGGCTGAATCCAGCCTGATTGTAATTATAGCAGTGGGTCTGAGCAGAACGCGGTGCGTTAACGACCCTCTCTCTGCCACATGTACGTCCTGTTCTGTAATTAGAAACGTCAGAGCTGACCCGCCGTGGGTCCTTTCCTCTGCAATGCTCCTACGGAGACAAACGGCCGAGCTGGGAATTGGACCGGCAACCCCGTTGGCAGCCATTTGCAGCCAGGCGAGTCTTTCTAGGGCAGTCATGATGGAGTAAAGGCCAGTTAGGAGGTGATGCAAAGCTACGGGGACCGGTCCCATGACCACCAGCGCAACCCTGAGCCCCTGAGCGCTAGCAGCGCTAGCAGCGCTAGCAGCGCTAGCAGCGACAATGAAGACTTTTTTGACAAAAGCGAGATAACAGCCGGGAAAACCATCAGCTTTTATAGGCCACGCTCACGCGTCACGATGAGGCTGGACGTGTCAGGCCTCTCTCTTTGTGCCTTTCAAATATATAAAGTCACCTCACATGTTTCTGTGAAACCCAGCGAAGGCAGATTGTACGCACAGCTCCCACCTAGAATACGACAACCCCAAGAAAGCTCGAGTTGAGAGCATTTGCAAGCTGTCAAGGTTCATTGATTGTTTGGCATTTACATCATCCACCTTCTTTTTTTTCAAGTTCTTGTGTGAAGAGATTCTGTTTGTATAAATTCAAACCAAAGAGCAGATTAGAGGCCAAAAGTACAAGTCAATTTCAAAGCTTGACATTTTATTGAAATCCACGTTGGGCTTTGATGGACTACATCCACTTACTATAAGCTAATTATTAATCTACATTTAGCCCGACTCAAGAATTTGTCCACAGCTTTAACAATTTAATCTTCATGATGGTCTTAGTCATGTAATTCTTCAGACCGTGTGCTGCGTTCAAATCAAATGACTTGTTTTCTCTGGCAGGTGCACAAAGATACTCTGATGAGCTTAGGCTGAAGAGAAGAAAAAATGAAGATTGTGCATATGTATAATTCTAATCTAAATATACTTTCACTCCAGATAATTTAGCTGAAATGGTAACGAAGACAGCAGTTAGTTTGCCGTAATCATTTCCAAATCTTATTCCTTTGGGGGATTTAGTATAAGGTACTAAAACAACAGTGTCTTCATACTAAAGCATAGAGTAAAGTCAGCTGAATGTACACACAAACACACACACACACAAACACACACACACACACACACACACAAACACACACACACACACACACACACACACACAAACACACACACACACACACACACACACACACACACACACACACACACACACACACACACACACACACACACACACACACACACACACACACAATGCTCAGATTACATGACAGCCATTGAGAGCTCAGAGCGATGATCCATAATGCTTTGAAGGTAACAGCCCTTAATCGTAAGCCTGTTATAACCAGACTAACTGCGCCTCCTCTTTGTACCTGATCCCTTCAAATAGACTTGGACACAGTAATGCGATTGGTTTTAGCCGTATAAGAGTAACAATAGAGAGTTTTAGGAGCTAAGTCATCCCATCCGGTCCTTTTCTCTGGATGTTTACTGAGCAGCGTCCTGACCTGGCCTTTAAGCGTCTCCAAACCTGAGCTGGAAGCTCTTAGTCACCGCTCTGAACATGTTGATGACATTTCCTGCATGTTTGAGGGCTTTAATTTGAAAATCACACTGTAAATACATATTTACGAATTGGATCGGTGGATAATCCTTTCATCTTATCGGTCAGTGTTCAGACAACTGTAGGACTTGTATGAAAACTATGTGAACATTTTGACAGGTTTGGCCACTGAGCCTGTGCAGATGGCAGCGATCAAAGCCAAATGTGATCACAGCTTTCCTCTTTCCTGCAAGCAGCCATCCAGCTTTTAGTTCATTTCCAGAGATACTGTCTTCTTTATTAAAATTGACTCTGTTCAAGCGACATGGTTTCTGCTAAATTTACTGGATGCATCGCATTCATTTTATGCGGCTGCGTTGTGCCCCCAGTCGCGGTGAATAAGATGCCTCGGTTGTGAGCGCATCCCGTTTCTGACAGTGCTTTAAAAGCCCACATCAGAAGGGAACATTTTATTTGGATGAGTCTGGTCCCCGATGAAAAGGTTCCTCCAAAGGAACCTCCCTGTTTCCTTGCAACTGAATTATCTCAAATCTCCATTTCTGCGCAGGATGAGTGTGTGTGTGTGTGTGTGTGTGTGTGTGTGTGTGTGTGTGTGTGTGTGTGTGTGTGTGTGTGTGTGTGTGTGTGTGTGTGTGTGTGTGTGTGTGTGTGTGTGTACATAACTGAATCAGGGTGTGTTACTCCATCAGTCCATGCTGGTACAGGGCGCCATCTGTTAGTTGTTAAGACCACCGCCCCGAGAGAAGTTTCTCCCACTGCCTGTTTTAACTCTTCCAATAACCTTTAAATCTGACCTGACCTTCCCTCAACTCATCACCTGCTGTCATCAAAAAAAACCCTGATGCACAACCCTTCCACACTGGGGTAACTTGTATAATTCCAGTCCCTGCTAGTCAGTAAATCACTCAGGCGGAGCATACCTATCTGTTTTGCCCTCCCTCCACCGATCAGGTTTTGGCAGCGCCGTAGAAAATCCCGCAGGAACATGTTGCGCATGCATTCGTCTGCCAAAGATAAACCATTCAACGCTCTTAGCGTGCGCGTGTTTACGTGTGCTCTCGTTTAGCTATAAGGGCAGTGTGATTAGCGCCGGTTCTCATTTAGACGTTACTATCTGTGATAGAGCCCTAAATGACATGTGGGTGGGGATTATAGCTGTGGGCAGCGCGGGTTCGTTAGCACGAACGCTACGTAGCATCATCTGGACCCAACAACGGAAAAAAAAACATGTGTGTGCAAGAGGATTTGTGTAATTGTTGGACTAGACGTTGTTACCGCCCACACGTGTCATTCAGAGGACCCTGGTTCAGGAGATCACCATGGTGACCACTTACTATCAATATATGCACACGCACAAACAAACACACAGCTCCCGTCTCTGTCTGACCAGCCAGTGCATCAATTATTAACGCCCCGCGCTCGCTAAAGTGATTTCCAGTCTCTCATTAGACGATCTCCACATCTGTGTCACATCTGTGCTCTGTGGGTGACTCTCTCGCACCCCGATCATTATCGGCGTTCGCGCAACGAGGCCCGAGGCGCCACATCACAAAGACCCGCAACAAAAGACAATCTGCATGTGAAATGGAGCGCGACGGCTGTGAGCGCGTGGCTGCGCGTGGGCGGACCTGGACGCCTTATAATGGAAGTTGCCCTTTGAGTTGTGCAGCTACAGGTGCTTCTCTAGTGGTGCATTAGCGTCGTGCCACCAGTCTGCGCCGCGGGAGTGGAGACGGCGGCTCGGATTCGGCGTCTGCGTGGAGTGTCTTTGTGTGTAGAGAACAGGGACGGCCCCCTGACATCGAAAGCGCTAGACGGAGCGTTCTTGATAAATTAGGCGACTGTGCGATTATGCAACGACTGCGGCCATGCCAATGATAGACAAAGAAAGAACAGAAAGACAGAACAGGAGGCAAAGAGAACAGTGTGACACGGTTTGGATAAAGTCCTGGGAAAAGAGGAGGCACACGGAGGAGCGGGTGAACTGCAGAGGAGTCAAGCGTGACCTCCTTCTTTGACTCGGAAAACTTGAGCTTTTTGGTGAAGTTGCACAGAAGCTTGAGTTCACGGTGCGTTTTAATGCGAGCGACGAGCGTGCGCTACGCTATATTTGGAGGGGGTCCAGCAATGCGTGCATGCACGTAGAGAATGCCCACATATCCATGACACACATTCCTGAACTTTCTGCCCCTGCACCTGTAACATTGTAACCCTAGCAGTGTGTGTGTGCGTCTCTGCTCCACAGAATGCGGTGCTGCTTGGAGCCGGGTCTCACCTTATTGCCTCCTCTAACTTGTTGATAGTTTGGACTTATCCGTGGACACATTTAGCGCCGCCTGTGCGTTCAGGAGTCGAAGGGTCGCTCCATGAAAATAGTTTTCCTCGCACCGGTCGTCCTAAATGATTCGGAGCCCTGAGTGATGAAGCGGAGGTCAAGGCTCTGCATGTACTTTGTCTTTTCACGGGCGCGTTGTCCACTCAACAGTCTAATATTATTACATGTTATAGCACTTAGATTACTACAGCTGACATTTTAAATTCTAGAAACAGAAAGAGACTGGCTCCAACCAAGCAATATTTTTATGTAACCTCGTTTCTCTTTTCCAGTGTCAGACGTGGTCTCACCTGCTGGAAGCAGGACTCCCCACCGTACGCTCAGGGTCTGGTTTGCAGCCGTGGGCATTGCACGCGCTGACTCACCTGGCAACACGGGAACCGATGGTGGAGATGATCCAGCTGTGCTAATGCGTTTCTGTTTACGGCACCCATTACATCAGCCGCTGCATTAAAAAATGTCATCGTGTTTCAGCGAGAGACATCGATCCGCAGTTGAGTAAAGTCCACTTTAATGGAACGGCTTTCTCAGTATAATAGTGATGATGAAGCACAACAATAATGTTGGTAAAATAACCAGAGACTGATGTATATGCATGAATATGACTCCTCTATTAAAGTGATAAAACACTACGAGTCTCTGTCAGCACTGCATATTTTATTTATTATTCCTCTGTCTCTTTCTGTTTGCTCTCATTTGACCAACTGGTTTAAAGAAAAGTAATATAACACAAATCACTTCATGTTCTGAGGCAAAGAATATTCCTCTTCAATGCAAATTGTTCATGTCGGATTTTGAAAAGAAGGGAATGAAACAGGAATGTCATCAAGGCAGATGAATCGTAGCAGCGAGCTACAATGTATGTCTTCATTCAAATGCTGGTACTGTATGTGCACATGTAGTCAATGCAGGCACGCACGCATGAAGATACAAACACACAATCATGCATACATATATCCAAAGGATGTGCATGAACGGCCCACGCACACCCTTGAAGGAGCCACTCACACTTCGCCCCCATAGAGTACATGTCAGTCCATCTGGGATCATTAACACTATGTTAATGAATATAGGGCTGGGGCCAGGAGTACGAGAGGAGAGAGAGAGAGAGAGAGAGAGAGAGAGAGAGAGAGAGAGAGAGAGAGAGAGAGAGAGAGAGAGAGAGAGAGAGAGAGAGAGGGAGAGAGGGAACAGAGGGTGGGAGGATGGAGCAGGATAATGGATTCTCTCCTAACAAATGTATTGCCCGAGGTAGTTGTGGAGGGAGGGGGGTGAGGCTAAGAGGGGGACCAGGGACAGGAAAACCGGACTCCAGTGCACGGAGGCAGTGGAAGTAGAACCAAAAGGCAGCAATCAAGCACAAAACAGCGTAAAGGGACACGGAGACCCTCCGGAGCAAAGCAATGTGAAAAGAAAACAGGCTAAAAGTAAAGTAATCACCGCAAGATGTACTGGGTAGAGTTTGGCCAGGGGCTGATGAGGGCTCCGTGGAAATAACGGAACAGATGACCAGAAGAAAGGGAAGGAAGGAAAGACAGCAGAGACGACAGCTGAGCTGAGAGAACAGGCAGCGAGACAGACAAGCAGATACAGGATAACAAATGATGGCAGAGGCACCGGGCTGCGTGGTTAAATATTTCACTAGGGCTTGTTTGTGCTTTTGTGTGTGTGTGTGTGTGTGTGTGTGTGTGTGTGTGTGTGTGTGTGTGTGTGTGTGTGTGTGTGTGTGTGTGTGTGTGTGTGTGTGGGCTCGCTAGTGAGCGTCCCTGGGAGACTGAAAGGAGGACAAAGCGTCGGGGAGAAAGCGCACAAGTGAAGTGTGCCTGTTGACTGGACACGTTAATGATTCTTGGGGCCCGAATAGTCAGACTGTTATTCCAGGAGCAGGGGAGGAAGCTCATTTACCCCCCGCTGACACACACACGCACACTGGCTGGAGTTTAGCTTGTAGTTTCTGGCTGTTACTGTATGCATTTGCCTAGAAGATGCTAGGCCTTTGGTTGGATACATCCTACACACACACACACACACACACACCTGGGCTGCTGTTACTGGACCACCTGTATGCAGATGAATGGGGCAGACGTGCCTTTGCGAGGCCGCAGAGGGAGCAGCTTGTTGGAGTGTGCCGCTATGAGCCGGGGGCCGCCGGCCCCGTGGGGGGGCGAGGATAAAGGGACAGAGGGCAGCGGGGTGACAAGCTGTCCATGCGCACATGAAACAATGCCAAGTGTTAACAAGCCTGAGCCGCAGTAATGACAGAGGTTGGCTGAACAAAAGGCAAACGCTTGAAATGCAATCTGTGACCAAGCAGAGTCAATAAGGAGCGTATTAGAGCCACCCGGCCCCTTTAAGCCCCTTTATGCTCCGTGCATTGTTGCATAGTGTTAATCTTCAATGTGACCTTTTTTTTTCTTTCCAGTGCCGGAGGGGAGAGGTCAGCAAGGAGAAGCCCAAACGGGACGTCGGCAGCTGGGGCCGCGGCTCAAGGGCACGTCGGTCGGGGGCCGCGATAACGTCAGGACCAGAGAAACGCGTCCGGCGCGATAAGATCTAATGCAGCGACAACAAAGACGGATCATGGGATCGCAGCACGCCTACACATCTGCAGATTCCTCCACATCTGGACCAGCACATGCCCATATTTGGACACCTTGTTCTCCTCGCGGCTCAGCTTCTCTCCACCTCTCTTTGATTGATCCTCTGCTCCCTCTAATAAACCCTCTTGCTTCATTTGCACGTCTGCGCATCCTGAGCCGCGGATCCCTGACCGGCGCTGATCTCCGCCCGGGGCCGGACGCATGACAGGGCGGAGGAAGGAGAACAGCAGAGCCAAGCAAGACTAGCAGAGAAAGAGGCTGCTGGGACTCGGGGCTTGTTTTTATTAGACGTCTCCGGCGTATCTTTAAGCGCTCTTATCTAAACATTTATCCTGATACGTCTTTGGGCTGATGCTGCTTTTCTTACGTCTGACACCATCTGTTTTTGTTTCACGGATTCCTTCACTCCTCCGAACCCTCCAGTGTCCGTCCAATAAAAACGCGTTCACTATAGGAGACCAGGCATCGCCAGGTACGGGCGGCGCCACGTGTTCTCGGTGTTATTATTTACCTAATTACGCAAGGCGTGCATCACCACAGCAGGTTGGACGACTCCGGCAGATACTGTGACACCTGGAGACGAGGCCTCAGAACATAAACAAGCCGGTTTCTGCTCTGCTCTGCTGTGTGTGTGTGTGTGTGTGTGTGTGTGTGTGTGTGTGTGTGTGTGTGTGTGTGTGTGTGTGTGTGTGTGTGTGTGTGTGTGTGTGTGTGTGTGTACGGGCTGGAGTGGATTAGCTGAGATTGGGAGACTCATTCATGGTTTCATCTGGCAACAGCAGAGACGACGTGCATTTACATAACGTATATGTGTGAAGGGGCATCGCAGCCCATCAGACTAATGGCACCAGCAGCAGAGCGAGGCAGACTCACAGAAGCAGAAAACTATTTGAAGTGTTGTGTACTTGAAGCATGAGAGAGAAGGAGATCCTGTTGCTGGTACAGTAGAGTGAGTGTCGTTTAGGAGCATTTCAGTCATTCGTTAGTGAAGCTGGTGGAAGGTGTCTCTGCTGAAAACGCAGCCCATTAAGTGTTTTTGAAGTAATTGTTCAATTAACAACTTTTTGCTTTTATTATATTATTATTCCCTCTTCACATCTGCTCCTTTGTTCCTCTGCCTTTTTAGACATTTGCAGAGACGTTGTACAATAGAAAAGCAACCTCAGCCGTGATTAACCCCCCACCGCCTCAGGACCTACAGTCAGAGTGTGTGTGTGTCTGATCCTCTCATGGTGCCAGGACGTGTGTGTTCTTGCCCAGTAAAGCCTAGGGACAGCCCCGCACACACACACACACACACACACAGCAGCTGTGGGGCTCTGAACCAGCTAACCCAGGCTCGGCTCCATCCCCGGGGCCACAGTCTCGCCGACACCCTACGGTCTGGACTTTATCCCGTCCATGTGAGCTTGTTTTCTAAAGTTACCTGTCTGGGGACGTGGCTAAGTGGAGACCAGAGCAGATTACACTGACTGATAAGATGCTCGTAACTCTTTACTATCTGACAAAACATAATAGCAGTGTTGGTGCAGTCTGTGAGGATAATGCTCCCCTCAGCAGATGATTTACACACTGCTGCTGAGAAACAGTTTCCTTAGTGGAGAATAAAGTATATGCATGTAAGTGTAAAACGCATGTTACTTAACACAACGCAGGTGGACAAACTGCATTACAACCGATAATAACAACTCAGCAACGAGGAATTGCAACACGTGTTACGTCAATGTGGCGACACGTTACAACACAACATAAAAACATGATAACAGCAACAGGAAATTCATGTACTGCTGTACATTTAGTAAAGTGGTAGTAGTACACTAGTTTTACATTTTAAAATATGTATAACACTGACACTGGACACTTCTTTTTCTTGTTTGTTGTTTGTTGTTTTTTAGTCCTTCAGATATTTTTTTATCTGCGATCTGTTAACAGCTGATTAAAATCAATATTATCAAATCTTAACCCATTTCTCGGTTTTTACGTCATGTCTTATTATTTAACCTACGGCGTGTTTATTCATCACGGCTTCTCTGTCTCATGAAAGCTGATGTCTTATTAGTGACGCTGCCTTGTGTTTCTGTGTTTTCCAGTCTGAGGTCACAGCAGGTGGACGGCTCGTCTACGCTGGATTGAGTGGGTGGGGTATGCAAATGAGCTCCGTGCTGCTCGGTGGGCGGAGCCAGCTCCTGACAAAACAGACAAGTTGCGCTCCTGCGAAGCCAGTCAGGAGTAGTAACAGCGTCTGGCGCTCGGCGTTGCATTGAACTGCTTTGATTACTAGAGTCGGAGCGTAAAGTCTCTGCGTGCGTCTTCACGCATCTCAGCCATTACACAGCAGAAAGTTTTTTCTAATTTAATTACCGTTCGCTAGTTGATCGTCGAGGTTCCCGTGGATCAGAGGAGCCATGGATTTGGTGTGTGTGGCGTGTTTGGTGCTGAGCGTCGGCGCCTGGTTCGCCACTGCGGACAGACACAGCGTCTACTGGAACAGCTCTAATCCAAAGTAAGTGCGCGTCTGCGCTTTTGTGCACGTGCGTGCCCTGTTTGTTTACGGGGCGACGTCTGTGACGAGATGCTGCAACTTTGTGCTTTATACTGTTTCATGTCGTCCTTTAGTGCTCGTTGTTCCCGTGCTTGTGATCACACTCTTTAACAGCTAACAGTAACCTATGTTTTCATTCATGTGACGCAATAAATCAGACTTGTGTAAGGTATCAGAGCCTCCGGGAGCAGCCGCGTGTAGGAGCGCAGGACTGGGAGCGCGTGCATGTCAGATGGCCAGATTCACCACTATATTTAACCGCAACACAGACTCAGACATACTCTAATAGTAGAAAATAGACTGGCGAGTATGAACTTGGCCAGTGACGCTGTCTGTACTGTGTGTGTGTGTGTGTGTGTGTGTGTGTGTGTGTGTGTGTGTGTGTGTGTGTGTGTGTGTGCGTGCGTGCGTGCGTGCGTGCGTGCGCGCGCGCGCGTCAGGAAAAGTGTGTTAATGAAAACGAATGACAGAATGTTAACGTCGTTACCGAGACTGTGGCAGTGTGTTAAAGTGTGTTTGTCACTGGGCGAGATGCAGCGATAATGCGTGAGCCGCAGAGAGGGCGAGTCACATAATGCTGATTATTTAGCTTGAGGTTAAACGCAGTGCTCTCCGGACCCACTCACTGGAATCGATGGAGCTCGTACAGACGAGCAATAACGCTGCGCGATTTATTGAGCTCTGCCGCGCTCCAAAGACGGTATTATTTTATAACCGAGGCGAAAAAGAAGGATGGTCCCCGCTTCTCTGCTGCCGAGACGGGTCGATTAAAACCCACCGCGGAGACGGAACATGGGCCCGAGCCATTATGGCCTTTTAGTCCTGTCTTCATTACACTACTGACTCTCTAATTGCCCTTTAACAATGACAACAGGCGCAGGGCTAAAACAAGGAGCGCCACAACGAGGAAAACAATTAGAGCCGGAATCTAATGGAAAGTCTTGCGCTCGTGAGTAGACTCTGTTGCCTCTTTGTTACTCAGTGTGTGACTCAGTACCTAAAGTCTGACCCACCTGAGTTTTACTCCTGAGTCATCGCAGACTGAGGGGAGGAAATCGGGACCAGGTGAAATACTGGGGAAAAGAAAACGTCACAGAGGGGGGTATAATGAATGAAGAGTCAGTCTCAGTTGCACAATGAAAAGACAAATCACAACACAGCACTAATCCTATTCTGATGGATGAGAGGTGCTGACAGTGGCTCGCATCAGCCATATGGAGCTGTTTGTCACGCTGCTGATCTCAGTTCAGTTTTTGAAATACACAGCAACTTTTAGAGGAAGGGGGAAATAGAGTTCCTTGGAATGTGACGGGCAGAAATCTGTACCAGGCGTCAAAGGCAGCAACAGTTTGACCTCCAGATGCCACTGGTTTTACACTTTTACCAAGTTTTCCCCTCTAGTGTCTGTTTGTCTGGATCCCCCCTCTCTCTCTCTTTCTCTCTCTCTCTCTCTCTCTCTCTCTCTCTCTCTCTCTCTCTCTCTCTCTCTCTCTCTCTCTCTCGCTCGTCCTCGGTGATCCATCAGTCCCCCGCTCGCGGACTCGCACAGATCCATCTGCAGCCTTTGACGGCACCCAGCCCTGAATAATTGATGCTAATCGATTCCGGGTCTGATTGTATTGTAAGCAGCAGTGATTTGTCTTAAGCGGAGGACCGTGGCCAGATGGCGGCGCTGAGCCCGGTTTGTCTACAGTAACTCGGTCCGGGATAATGGCTTAATCGTCTCTTTCAGCGCCTGAGGATGTTAGATCCCGTGTGTGTGTGTTTTCCCATTTGACAGGTGGAGGGGCGCGTTCCGCTCAGCCCGGTCTGGTCTTGTTTTCGCGCTGCGTGTCGCTGCCTGCGTGTGTGCACGCGCAGCCCGCTTGAACCCGCGCTGCCCTCGAAACCGGCTCCGCACCAGGAAGTGATCGAGTTTGTTGTTCGTGGATCGCTGTCTGGTCTGCGAGCGCGCGTGCCCTGGTGCTCGCGTCGAACGGGGAGCGGCTTTTACCGTAGCCGTGATACGCGTGTGAGTCACGCTCACACAAACAGAGGGGCGGGTTGTTAATATTAGCCTCGGCCGGCATTCCACCCCACTGTAACTATATTCAACCCGTCAGCTGTTTTTCTGTACCTGTCTGTTCCCCGCGCCGTCTCCACTCCTGTTCCACCCGCTAACAGCTGGCCCTCCTCCCAGCTTCGGCCTCTGCTCTCTGCTTCTGATCCAGCACGTCTCCCTTTTCCACCCAGATATGGGCCACGGAGCCGTTCTATCTGCTGCCATCCATCCCGAGCGGTCTGGGTTTGTTTATTTTGTCCTCCCGATATCTGTGAATATCTTCATGGGGAGTTTGGTGTAACGTAATATTGAGTTTATTTCAGTCTGTGTGTGTTGCTGAGGCAGCCGGGCCTGTCTCGACACGTACATGTGGCCTGGAGGCCTGGGTTTGAGGTGGTCCCGGTCACTATCCCCTCACCCACCTCTCCACCAATCGGCTCGCACGCTTTATACTTGTTATTCCCACTCCCGGGTGTCTTTGCACTCATTATTTAGCAGCCCGTAACACGTGCACTGCATGGCTGTAATCTCACCATGACGAGGACACACACACACACACACACACACACACACACACACACACACACACACACACACACACACACACACACACACACACACACTGTGATGCATCACACGCTTTATTATCTGACCATCTGACCTTATTATATAGTCATTCTATATGTATATATCTATGCTTTTTTTAAAAATCTATAGTACTATTTGCTCAGTGGATACAGATGTAAAGTCCAAGTCCAAGTAGAACTACCTTAATAAAACTGTAGTGTCCCATCATCATAACTATCCATCATAAGCTTCATGGGACATTTCCAGATAATTTGCTATGAACCCCGTTGATTCAATATCAAAGGCTTTGTGTGTGTTCTCTGCTGATAGATGCACTAATAGACCTATAAATGTGCAAGCATGACTCCATGCATCATCACACAGAGAAGCAGAGAGTTCATTAATCACTGCACATAGTATATACTTCATGTGTGTTTCAGGTTTGTAGCCCCCTCCCCTCGTCCAGTATCCATGTACCTCTGTTTTCTTCCTGCTCTTCCTCCTGCTTCCTTATCTCTGCTCCAGACTTCCTCCCCCTCCTCAGCAGCCCCCCTGTTTCTCACAGACCTTCCTCTGTCTTCTGCCCCAGTAGTTTTCCACCAGAGGAGGACAGAGCGCCTCTCAGCCCCGGCTCTGCTGACACTAGAGAGAGAGGCCTTCATTATCGCGTGTGTGTGTGTGTGTGTGTGTGTGTGTGTGTGTGTGTGTGTGTGTGTGTGTGTGTGTGTGTGTGTGTGTGTGTGTGTGTGTGTGTGTGTGTGTGTGTGTGTGTGTGTGTGTGTGTGTGTGTGTGTGTGTGTGTGTGTGTGTGTACATCTCATTCATAGCATTTCAGACATACCTCAGCCCTGCTGTCCACTGGCAGCTCATTATCGCCCCCTAAGGGACAGAATTGGCCACAACTAGTCGGTTTCATCACGTTTTGCATCAGCTGATTCTAAACTTATTCTAAATGGACATTTTATGTAAACGCACTGGACTTTTCACTCTCTCTCTCTCTTAGTTGTGCAGATATACACAGGCAGGCGAATTAACTCTCCGTGACCCCCCAACATATTAAACCAAGCATGATACCATTTGGCCCTCGTCTATTCACTGCCGATAGAATGGGAGGCTCCGAAAAGGCGGGAGCGGGGTGAAAAGAATGGCAGAGGGGCCTTGGTGCAGGGTGACAGAAAGGTGAACCAGTGAAAGGAATGTGTGCTGAGACATTAGCCTGGATGAAGGCCCCTGGTATATTATGTCAGCGTTAAGAGACAGCACAGAATGGAGGATGAGGACGGGGGACTGGGCCTGTTTGGGGGGAATAAAGCGGAGGCAGACGGAGGGAGGAGGGAGCGGACAGTGATGGATGGAGGGAGGGGAGACGCTTGGAAGTGAATGAGTGAGAAAAGCAGCGTTGACGCGCCTTCAAAGCTCCCGTCCGACAAAAGCTGAGGAGATCGTGAATGTCTTAATTACAGCGTGAGGCGTGATGGCAGATTTTGGTGCATATTAGATTGGCTTTAATGGCACATCCCGCTAGTGAGCAGCTAAGCCCATTAGAACCACTGACAGCTCCTCCGCCTGCGTGAAGGGAGGTGTGAATCTGCCATAGCACCGCAAATTAATAGGGTATTAAGTGGACACCTTCGAGTAAACGTGTGTGAGAGTATGAAATCTGATGAGCCCGGCCTGTGAGAACACAGTGAAGCATCTCAGCCACAGACCCCCCCCCCTCCCCCCCGCTGCCACATACCACCGAGCACACACTTACTGCTGATTACCTGCGGAGCAAATGGTGGGGGACACGTCTGTTTAATGTTTCAGCGGCGCTGACTCGCTCCGGCCGTGAGCTGTGTGTAAAAATGGTGCTCGGCGCTGACTCAGATGGCCGCGTGTGAGAGTTTGCGACCCTGAACTTTAACCCCGCGACCCGGGCTGCCAGCTTGACACGTCCCCCGGGGAGACGGTGAAAGACAGAGTTCCTGTGTCAGTGGTTCGACCGAAACCAGTGTGAGCTCAGGGGACAAATGGGAGGACGGGAGAGGGACGGGAAGGACGGAGGGCAGGGCAGAAATGGAAGACGAAGGGCCGCAAGGACATGAGGAGACTTCAAAGCTGGAGGGAAGTCTGCTAAGTGTTAAACAACCCGCCTACTGTCAGAGGCAGCTGAGCTGAAGGTAGTTCAGCACTTTATACCCTCACAACACACACACTCTCTCACACACACACACACACTCTGTGCTCGATGACGCAAAAGCCAGAGTCGCTCCATAGTGAGAAATGACCTGTTTGCAGCCGATAAGCGGAGACAGTACATCCCCCTTCAGCCCTCACTGTTTACCCACACCTCAGTCCCACGCAGGAAGAGCAGACACACACACACACACACACACACACACACACACACACACACACACACACACACACAGAGGCTCCAGCAGGCCTTGATAAACAGATGTGCTCATGAGCTCGGGGCATAAGACGTCCTGAATAAAGGTCTTCAGAGAATCGCTCACACACCAACACACAGCGTGAAAACTGGGTTTATAACCAGTCGCACACCTGGCGCATCGCAACACAACACAGGTATCACATCAGTGCGACTCTCACTTTCCCGAGAGCCGTCAGTCAGATGCGAGAGCTTTAAGAGCCCGGATGGGTGAAAACATAATGGCAGAGAGGGAGGAGGGTTCAAGGGGCTGCAGCTTAACCAGGTCACGGACCTGAGGTCGCGTAAAGTTAAAAAAAAGACCAATCTGAGCATAAACAAATTCAACTGTGAAACCACTGAAAACGCACTCGGTGACATTAGCACTCATGTTACACACATCCACAGCAGGCGCCGCAGTGAAAGCTCCGCGGGGGTTGGAGGGGCCCTGCAGCCTTCAGCCGCTCCGTCTTTAGGGAGAGAAAGGCCATAATTGCACCCCATTCATTCAAGCTCCTCTCCTCCTCTAGCGAACACATTGGCCCCAGACCCCTAACAGCTTTTAATTAGCCAGACCAATAGAGGAGAGGAGGAGGAGGAGGGGGAGCGAGGAGGTGCAGAGAGGGATGAAAGGAGAGTTTTTCTTTATTAAAAAACAAAACAAAAAAACATGAGCTTAGAATGAAATTAGCAACAGAATCTGTGTTTTGTTGGCTTTTGGCGAGGCTGCGGTCGACCAGGCCACCGGCATGGACACAGTGTGGGAAAAAGGTGTGTCCCATACAATTCAGCACTATTCTACACTTCAGAGGACACCACTAGAAAACTCCAAGGAGCTTGTTTTCCCCCACTCTCTGTTTAGGACTCAAAGAGAAGACGCGCATAAAGGATTAGAGCGGTCCACACACATGTGCCTTTTTCGCCTTCACTGAAGCACTAGCCCTAGTAAACACATGTATGTACACACAAGCAGAGGCACATGCTCCTACAAAGGGGGGGCGCTGATGGTAAATGGTGGCGGCGATCAGGCCGGGATCACGACTAGAGCGCCGCTCCGCTCCGCTAACAAAGCATGTTTTGACAGGTAGGTTAGCGCTAACTAAACACACAGGCAGGAATACAGAGACAGGAAGGAGGGGTGAGAGGCCCATGTTTGGAGCCGGTGTGTCTGTGAGGGGGGTCCAACAGGAGCCACAACAACAAGAGGGGGGGTCTGGGGTCCCACGCTTTGATGCAAGGGCACACACACACACATACATGCATAAACACCAGCAGACACACAAAGGTGTTGTTAGCCACTCTCGCTCTCTGTTACACACTCGCCCACAAGCAGTAATTCTCTCTAAACACAGGCTGAATTTACAGATTAGCGTTAGTGTTCAAGGTTGTGGTTATGTAGCAAACTGGCTTGTGCAAAACACGCAACGCGGCCTCACCCGAAACCGAAAATAGCAAAAGCAGGTTTGGGTTGATTCATTCACCCCTGGCCAAAACAAACCCATTCATCACTCAGTAGTAGTTATTTATTTACAGTTAGTTTGAGCGGCTATTCCTACTGAAGTAAAAGTTTAACTCAACTTCCTGTAGCCTGTTTTTGTATATTCACTGAACTGATCCTAAATCCTCGTTTTGCACGTCTCTCTGTGCTTCACTGGAGTCCAGAGGGGAAATTCGGCATAGGACGTGAACAAAGAGGAGCCAGGAAGGCTGAAAAAGAGCCATAAAACTAAATGAAGGGTGAAGATGAAAAGGGAGAAAGACAGTCCACGCGTCTACACCCTCTGCCTTAGAGGAGAGACAGAGATTCACAGAGGCAGCAAATTAGGCCGAGGATGAGCAGACAAACATCTGGGCGAAAAACTAATGAGATAGAGGCTGAGAAACAGTCTTAACCGACTTGACAGATGGAGCTGTCCAGATAAAAACGGAGTGGAAGAGACTGGCGAGGGGGAAAGGGGGGAAAGGGGGACGCGGGGACGGCGGGCTGTCGCCCAACGTCTGTCCAGCTGGCGCGAAACGAGGGAGGGGTGAGATGAAGGTGCGCTAGCTGGGCGGCGCTAGCTGGGCGGCGCTAGCGGGGCGGCGCTAGCTGGGCGGCGCTAGCAGGGCGGCGCTAGCAGCGAGAGGCTAGCAGGGCAACGCTAGCAGGGCGACGCTAGCAGGGTGGCGCTAGCAGGGAGAGGCTAGCAGGGCGGCGCTAGCAGGGCGGCGCTAGCAAGGCGGCGCTAGCAGGGCGGCGCCAGCAGGGCGGCGCTAGCGAGGCTCTGAACAACAACGCGAGCAGGTCCGACCTGATCAGGCTCTTTTTCTAATTCTGTCTCGTGTGCTGGGGACACGTCAGCACCGGCGGCTTCCGCCCCGGCGTGTACGGGTGTGTTTGTCTTGGCCGCCGCGTGCCTCTGCGTAATTATCCCACACCGTTAGACGTCCCAGGGCGTGTTGGCCTGACTTGTTGTTCGGTTTCTCTTTCACAACACGAACAAGAGACTCGGGGCGAGGACGCTGGTCGCTAATCTCCCCTTTCTTCCCGCGTCTCCGCAGCTTCCTGTGGGACGAGTACACGGTGGACGTGCGCATCAACGACTACCTAGACATCATCTGCCCCCACTACGCCCACGGCGAGGTGCCGCTGCACGCGGCCGAGCGCTACGTCCTCTACATGGTGGAGAAGGAGGACTACGAGGTGTGCAAGCCCCACTCCTTCGACCAGCTCCGCTGGGAGTGCTCCAGGCCCTTCGCGCCCCACGCCCCCGAAAAGTTCTCGGAGAAGTTCCAGCGATTCACGCCCTTCACCCTGGGGAAGGAGTTCAGGCAGGGAGAGAGCTATTATTATATCTGTAAGTGTCGATAGCGTCATCGGACTGGTTTTTATTCTGATCCTGATTGGTTTCATTTATTAATCTTGTCCCATTTTATGACCTTCCGCAGCTAAGCCGATGCATCACCACGGCCAGGACTGCCTGAGGCTGAGAGTGGATGTAGTCGGGCGCAAAACCCCTGGAAATCCTCAGTCAGACAAGCCCAAGGCTGAAGACACGGGGAAAAGCTCGGATGCGGGAGACCTGAAGTTTCACGTTGCCGGAGGAGTCCACAATCCCTCCAACCGGCTCCCAGCAGGTGAGGATTCTTCTAAAGCACCAGACAGATGGTCAGAACAGTCAGAGCAGGCGAACTGCTGGGTGTGTTGTCCGCGTCTCCGTAGTGAAACCTGAAACTGACTCATCAACCCTTCCTTTCCTTAGATGACCCTGCTGCAATGGAGCCAAACGTCCAGAGGAGCGTCGGCAGTTCAGCGGCACAGCTGGTCTCCCGGTCACTCTTCTTCACCGTCATCCCCGTCTTATTAGGCCTTTCCCTGCTGCACTGAGGCTGACTCCTCAACCTCAACACAGACTTTACTAACCCAATGCTGGTAATTGGGACCATGAACTCAGAGATTTTTTTTTATGAAGTTTTTGAAGAATTTTTGAGAATGGACGGTGCTGTAGGTGTGTGTGTGCGTGTGTGTGTTTGGTGTTCTTTTGTTTGGCTTTGAATTGCGTGAATGTGGAACGTAGAGCGTTCCAAAGAAGAGGACCTCAAGTTTTTTTTTTTAAGTGAATTTTCAGTTTTAACCCTTTATTATGCACATTTGTCTTTAGCCATTACGATCAAAGATTTCAGCAGACGGATCAAACCCCTCAACGGGTTGCGGTCAAAGTGAACAATTCAAGAAGAATGCATTGTCCTCGTTATGATGTGTTTTCTCAATGTCATTGGTGCAGATTGTGTGTTTTGGAGATGTTGTCGGTTCCTGCCGTCGTGGTTAACCTGATGTAGGATTTTTCTCATGTTGTGTAGCACTCAGCTCCCTGATTTCCCTGTGTTGATGACATTTACAGAGGAGAAAGTAGACAGATCCTTACTAAAGGTCCAACTTTTCTTTTTTGGTGCACGCTCTTAGAAGAGAACCATTAAAATGACATTCTTCAAGCCTCATGATCACCATCTGCTTTTCTCAGGAGAGTTTATGGTCCAATGTTGGGAGCCACTGAACGAAACAACAAAAGGTATTTTAGGGAGCTGAGCTTCCTCAGTCTTTACTGTGTAGTTGTCCATTTCTACTGTCCTGACCGTATCATGGTAAACTAGCATTAAAAATCCCGCTGGCACACATTCAGACCACAAGCTGAAGGGATACTCCACAGTACTTGTACGGATGGGTTTTTTTTCTTGTTAAACATACTTTGTTTTGTAAATGTTAATATGTAAATTTGTACATACAGACAACTATAAAACTGTTTCAAGATGTGAAAATCTTTAGCTAAATAAAAAAAATATGTGATGTAATAAAACATCTATGAAGTCTGTTTTTATTAAGAGTTATTTCCCCATCTTACTCTAGAGCCTGAAATTCCACAGAGGTCATTTTGATAGATGGAATTTTGGTGAATTTATTCATCTGCTGCTGAAATCTCCCCAGCCCCCTCCGCATTTCCACCCCCAGGTCTTTCCCAACCTCATTTTTCCCATCCCCTCTTTACTGTCTTTCATCCCTGGCGATACTGCTTCCGTGGCTCAGAGTTCACAGTCTGAAAACCAAGCACGAGAACGAGAGGGGGGCGATGAAGGCGCAAGAAAGCCACAAGCAAAGTGGCGACTGCGTGTGAAAGTGTCACTCTCGCCTCCGCACTTGCATTCTTTGCCTCCTTTTTTTTTAACTCATTCCTTTCTGTTACTGGTCTATACATCCTCTCTGGGGGGACGGCCGGACGTCTGTCCAAACACTGGCATGTTGGAATCAAGTTGGACACACTGTACAAATGTTCTTGGAGCTGACTGAAAACTGTTAAAAGTCACCCTCCCCTGTAAAACCGTGCAACATGCACATTCAAAACCAGAACATAAACCTGAGTTGTTGGTTTTCCTTACATCACCTCTTAAATGCTCAGAGGATGAGCACCGTAGGTTACACCGGGGCATTTTTCATCTGGGCCTGGTGCAACAGACCATACATGGCAAGATTCACAGTTCGTTGGGCCGTGATAATGTCTCGGGTCAACATGATGTCATACGTACAGTACATCAGTGTGCACAGATGGACAGAAGCATATTTCACCAGGGATGCTTGCACATATTAGAGTAAATGTAAATGCATTTCTGCATGTGTTCAAATAAAATGACTCTGAATTAATAAAATGAGAACACTACAAACACAAAAGAACAACATTGTCCTACAATTAAAATGTGCTTTGTTTTTAATGCTGTATATAATTTATATTACTCTAAATCTATTTGTAGATGACTGAATATCAATGCTACACAACACAGTCTTTGTGTTTGTACAACTGTTAAAAAACACTTGACAAAAGAAGACTGCCAGCAACAAACAACATTAGATGGAAAAATGAAATGTCAAACACATGCACACTTAAAGTAGGAGAAAGTGCAAATTATACATGAGAGACTGTTAAAGGTCAATGTGAGAGATTTTTGAAAAACGGAGAATAAAAATTGGGTCACAGCGACAGTGCTGAGAGCCTCAGCCACCTCTGCAGCTCTGACACTCAGCCCTGACAGCTGAAAACAGGAGGGAAATAGTTGTAAGAAAGGAAAAAGAAGTGTTAGGGGGCTGTTTAAGTTTTCTCAGCATGGCTGAACTGGAACGTAGTAGAATAAAGGTCTGGATAAAAGTCGCCTCAAAGTCGTTTATATGTGCAGCATAAAGTAAAAGTTAACTGATGTGTGTACATCAACTAAATTTTAAATGTAGTTTGATGCAATTTAATTAATCTTCTGCATAATCATTCATTCATTCATCTAAAACTCATCGACAATCATCACCTATATAAATCGAACCGATGTCGACGAACGTGATGACGTAAAACGCGACGTCCGCATCGTTTCAATATTCTATTGGCGCACAACCGCCCGCCTCTTTATTGTCACAGCCAATCGGAGTGGAGGAAACTCAGAGCCCACTGATTGCAAACACGGAAATACACAGAAAGGCGTTCGCGCAGTTAAAGTCTAATTTCAGTTCAATGCAAATGAAGCATTTGTAAATACGTGGACGTGGACTATTCAACACGACAGTGACTTCCCTCTCGTTCTATGGATTTGCTGCAGTTTCTATCATGGACCTGCATTGTGTTTACAGTCGGGATGTTCTCGACTGGACTGTGAGTAGAATAAATGTGGCAAACAAACGCTGTCATTTTCCTCCTGTTACATTAAACAGATGAAGCGCGGGGGTGATTGACAGCAGTAGCTCGTTTGAGTTCATGTCATAAGTGGTGCTAGAAAGCTGATTCCGGATCCATAAAGTAGTGCTTGTTTGATGTCGCCTCTACTCTTTTCTTGATAACAGCGTGTGTCTTTATCTTTGAAGGACCGACCTGAAGAAGATGCGAGAAACCAAAAGTGCAGACAACATTCAGTTTCTGCCTTTTCTCACTACATGCCTTAAGTGAGTGTGCCGCTTACTGATGATAATAGCAGGATTTGGTTTTGCAGGACTTCTAACCCTTCTTTTAAGGCCGACTCAAGCCCTTATTGTAATCTTGTTTCCATAGCAACCTCGGCTGGTTGTATTATGGGCTACTGAAGAGCGACCAGACGATTGTGCTGGTCAATATTATAGGAGCTCTCCTCCAGATCCTCTACATCGTTGTGTATCTCCACTACACGCAACAAAAGGTCAGCAAGGTCTCGTGTTCATACCTGCACCAATCACTGCGCTGAGGCACAAACAGCTGTATTCTCATGTGAAAGTGCTGCTTCTGCTTACACACGTGGTCTGTGTGCATTTGTTCCAGAGGAAGGTGATGTGCCACACGCTTGCAGCAGGAATGGTGCTGACTGGTGGCTGGTTCTATTTCACCACACTTCTTCCTGAGGGGGACACTCGACTCAGCCAGCTGGGCCTCACCTGCAGCATAGTCACTGTCAGCATGTATCTGTCTCCACTCACTGATCTGGTACAGCTCACATGAAGCACAGCACACAGCACTGGTCAAAGTCATGCGTAGCGTTCAGGGTAAATGAGTGGAGAGAGACGCCTAATAAGTTATTAACGTCCTTCATGCTCTGAACTTGGTTGTATACTCATTTAACGCTCTATATTCAGTACATACAGTTATAAAAAACGTCAGTGAACATGCTCACTACTGTTAATGTATTTCATACTCCCTTAGCCACTTCAGCCTGTGCAGCTGCAGTATTTGCAGGATTAAATCCCCTGTTGTCCTCTTTCCTTTTGTCTCTTTGTGTGATCTTGTGGTTCCTTCTACTATCCTGTTTGTCTCAGTCCCTCTATCTTCCTCTCAGCTCCAAAGGATCTCAACTCCGTTTCCTGCTTTTCTTTCCCTCGTCTGCGTCTTCCTGTTATTCTCCCGCTCTCTCTCCCTCTGTTTATGCCTCATCCTCCTGGTTACATTTTGTTTTCTCTTTACAGTTTACACAAAATGATGGTCATGCTACATAGAATGAGGAGCTCTAATGCCAACGTCATAACAGCAACCTTCCTGAGGCATTACAGCACATTCCACAACGAGTTTTGTTTGTTACAGACATATCAGCTCGATACATAGTTTAGGTGTATTTGTAATAATAAGTTCTCTTAATTCCTGTGATCGGGACTTATGATAGAATCAAAGTAAAGAGTTTTATACAAATTTTGCAGCAGGAGAATAAATGTGACTGATATAAAATGTTTACTTTACTTACTGCTTACTCGTAATGGTTGTGTGCTTGTTGTTGTAGGAACTTGTTACACTTGCTCCTTGTTCTTTGCAGGTAGCGATCGTGCGTAGCGGGAATGTGCAGTGTTTGTCCTTCCCCTTGACTGTAGCCACCTTCTTCACTTCAACCTCCTGGGTTCTCTATGGCTTCCAGCTGGAAGACAACTATATAGTGGTAAGACGTGAACCTGCACCCACATCACACAACAAACGACTTAGTGTGGTGATTAAAGCGTTTGTTTTTATTCCAGGTTCCAAACACCCCTGGAATAATCACCAGTCTCATCAGATTTTATCTCTTTTGGAGATTTAGGTCTGTCAGTCACAGTTTATCTTCCTACAAGTCTTTGCAGATATGAACATATGAGGGCAAGAGTTAAGAAAAGAGAGCATGTTGAGCAAAGCTTCCATCAACAGCGATGCCTCTTTTTTTTAGCATTTACATGGGAAAAGTGCAGTTAAGTTACACTACTTATAAAAGGGAGAAAATGTCATGTGTGTCTTGAATTAGTACTTGCACAACATCATGAAGTAAAGTACAGTAGTTCCGTTGTTGACTGATGCCGTTTGGTTTTGCCTCTCGTCATTAGTTCGACGTGTTTCCTCTGTGTCTAAGTGCCTTGGGTCAGGTCACGTGCGCCTTCACACATCAGTGGCATTTCCTGATCTGCCAACATGTCAGGAGAGACGTGCAGCATGGGTCACTGCACAGTAGTGTTTGAAACATTCCTCCACTTCCTGCCGATGTGATGACTCATATTTTTTTAATGGTGGTACTTATACAGTTACAGTACAGCATCGTATGTACAGAATATTGACTTGTATCCGTGGGATCTCTTATTTATGTGGGAAAAAAGAGTGGGGATGTGGGACTTCTGTCAAAGGTCAAATATATCTGTTCTTGTTCTGTTATTTCTATTTTTATAAATTCTTGGTACAATGTAGGAGACTGAGTAAGGCTTATTATTGACATGGCATTGTAATGAAGAACTGTTTATTTCCTTATTACCTATATCACAGCTACATATAAAATATGTAAGGTGCTGTGTAAATAAAAAAAAATATTTTTACCTTCACATTGTTATTTTTTGTTTGTTGTTTGTGGACGTAGTGAAAACCTCCTTCAGCTTTACAAACCAAGAGAAGGGCACTTGATGACTTGAAGCAGGAAGACTTGGGCTCTAGTTCGGAGGTTTTGTTTGGACGCACTAATGAGCTTACGCGCAGACGTGTGTGTGATTGGCATGGTTGTGCAACGGAGACAAAAGCCTTTCTGATGCTCCGGCACTGGGAACAAGTGTGTTTGTGTGAGCACGCTGACAGAGAGAGGGCAGCGGTGGGAAAGGCCACGCCAGAGGTTCTCATCCCATGTGTGTGTTACAGTGGCCTCTCTCTCTTCCTGAGCTCAAAGAGCCCGAACGCACAGACACGACACGGTATTGTGCTGGATGCGAGTATGGATGTGAGCGAAGCTAAGCTGAGAGGACTGGAGGTGGGAGGTAAATGAGCTGCAGGTTAAAAGAAAGAAGAAAGCGTTCGAGCAGGCGATGAGTAGGCAGGAGGAAATGTTTAAATGAGACCAAGAAGAAAGAACAAAAGCAAAAGATATTCCAGTGATACGCTTGACTTGTTACATAATGGAAGTGCAAAAGAACAGAGTCTACAGTCGCAGCAGTGAGCTGTTATATTGTGTCTCCATGTAGGTACAGTAGTGGGTTGAGTCTCTCACCAGCTTCATTTGGCTCCGTCTGAGGACGTCTGCCTGCAGTCATGCTGCTAGTGTGAGCACGCAGCAGAGGGGGAGGAGAGCTCACCATCAAGCGATTATTATATTAGACAATGGTTCAGTTAAAAAAAGCCTCTGTGGGACGAGGCGCCGGCGAGTGAGGAGTCAGCTGGTGATAAATTGGGGACCTGTGGACAGAGACGAGTCATTTAGACGGAAAGCGAAGGCGGGGTGATTTGGTTGTGCGATAAATAATCAAGTGATGGGAGTGGGAGCGGTGGGTGTCGCCTCTGAGGCCGCTGAGGACAATGCGTGGAGTCGCAGCCACGGAGAGACGGCGCGTGGGTGCGGGACAGCAAATCAAAGCGTCTCTGGAGAACGGCCAAGTAGTAGCACCACGTTCTGTGTACGAGTGGTGTGTGTGTGGGGGGGGGGGTAATCAGCTGAACAATGCCTCCATCTCCCAAACAGGATCCCTCTGTTTCCTGTCTCCTCACGCACACAACACCAGCTGACCGCCGCGCACGCCCCGCGCACGGAGACGCGTCTCCAGCCTCTCGCTCCCGAGCGTCCACGCGTCTGTTTTTGTCGCCGTGGCTGATTCTCTGGCGTGCGCGTTCTGTTCCCCCGCGTAATCACACGCAGCGCGAGCCGCGGCCGGCGTGCGGTCCGCAGCAGCCGGACCGCGTGCGCACTCAGCATATAGCGCGCAGTCACACACTGTGCGCCGGTAAAAGCGCACCTGTCCCAGCTGCTGTGTTGATGAGAACAAGAGGCGCAGGAGGAATGTGCTTCTCTCAGTTTTCCTCTCAGCTCCCACTCACTCCACTTGTTTATCGGATCCTCGGTTATTGGTTTTCTTCCGCTCTTCACCTCATTTCTCCAACTTCTCTCCCTTATATCATCTCCACGGTTGAAGGCCCGTTATTATGTTGATGAATCTGCATGTAAAGATCCTCCAGCTTTTTATTGTCGTACACGTGAATCTGGCGCCGTAGTTATTTATGAGGACGGGAGCGGTGAGTGACTACAGGATCTATTCCCACTTTCACCAGCTCCTCCACCTTCGCTTTGATTTCATAATCAGCACGTTTCTCCTCGGAGCCTGGGGGCCGCACAGCTGTGCGTCTCGCAGGCGCAAACGCGCGCGGACCACCTCACCGGCGCAAGCGCAATCACACCACGCGCCACGTGTGACTCTTCAGCTATTTTCCCGGTGCCAGTTGGTGCCCGGAGACCTTTGCTCTGTGGTTCTGCCACAGAAATAGATTAACAGGCAGAACCTGCAGCGTGTCAGCGCGGAGCACGGCGTCCCGTCATCCAAACTCACCTGCGCCCGCCCGCCTCCCTCCTCCGGCTCCTCCGCCTCAGCTGCTGTCACCTTCAGCAAAGGAACACTGGGTGAAGAGAAATGTGGACAGCGGCTCGTTAAGCTGTCGGCCCAAGGACCAAAACACCGTCAGTATAAATGAAGAGGCGCATTTCATCTTGTGGATAAGTCATCTGTCAGTCGTCCGTCAGAGACGCAGCTCAACTCCAGTGGATCCAAGAACAGCAGCGTTACATGTCAGTCACAACGTCTCCATCAACTTATACACAAAGTTGTATCATCACATTAAACCTGGATTCTCATTCTCTGGCATATTTATTTACAGCTTATCCACGTGAATAACAGGGATTTTATTGAGGGGTTTTATGACGAGGTAATGCTTTTTCCAGTCTAAAAATGACACACACTCCTCGCACATAAATACTCCCAGAGGCCCCGGGGGCTTCGGTCCTGTCCCGGCATGCTCACGTTGGCATCCATTCAGAACACACACACGTGGAGATCTGTGTGCGTGCACGTTTGTAAACGTAGGTTTGGTGGGTGGATTTGGATTAAACTGAGCTGCTGTGTGTGTGTGTGTGTGTGTGTGTGTGTGTGTGTGTGTGTGTGTGTGTGTGTGTGTGTGTGTGTGTCTGTGTGTGTGTGTCTGTGTGTGTGTGTCAGCACACAATGGCAGATAAAAATGGTTTCGAAGGCGTGTGTCAGCGGATGTCGGTGGTGAAAAGACGCTCTGGACACAAGGCGTAGATCACAGGTGTGTGTGTGTGTGTGTGTGTGTGTGTGTGTGTGTGTGTGTGTGTGTGTGTGTGTGTGTGTGTGTGTGTGTGTGTGTGTCAGACAGGAGACCCAGCTGTTCAGGGGACCTGGGGTCCATGCTTGCATTAGCAAACATCTCCGCAGCGCTTTGCTCCGTGTGCACATTTGAAAGTTCGCACCTGATGGGGAACTTATTCTGTACTCATGACACTCATTTTTATGAATTTGCTTCAGTCAAGTCTAACATTAATAGACATACGATTAAATGGACAGAAGGTTTGGTTTTGGATGAAAAATTGAAAAGTTCAGTTGCTTAGGGTAAATTTCCAGATAACGCTCTCCTACGTAACAGACAGGATCCATCGTCACGGATTCACGGAAGCTGAATTACTTATAAGGAAACAGGTAAATGGAAAATGTTTTTTCCCGTAGTTGACAAATACTGTAGCTTGTTGTTCATGTCTCATCCTTACATCATCAGACAATCTGAAGTCATCTGTTAAATCACCTCAGACGTGAAATAACAGGGAAAAAAAACTTTTCACACCCACACGCTTCGCTTACGTGCAAACTCACTAACTCTGACATGAGCTTTTGTTTCGAGGTCTAAACTAAATGGATCTATAGGAAGTTATGCAACCGTGCTGGAAACCAGACCCCGCGGCTGTGGAGTAGAAATAGAAACACATTACGGTTTTGTCTTTGACTCCAACTGCCACAAAAGTGATGGAGGTTTTCCAGTTTCGTCATGTTGTCGTCCTATTTTTACTCCTCGTTTCGTTCGGTCTCGCCTTCGTGCCGTAAAGAGTGTCAATACTCTAAAGAAGACGGGAAAATTATTTTCCAGCTGTAACATGATAACAGCACAAAGGTTTGGCTCAGATGAGGCAAACAGTAGATGAAAGCTCTGACATGTAATCACAGGTTTGTGACCAGACTCGTCCGCGTTGACACATGATGCACCTGTTGCGGCCTAACATGAGGTCAACAAGGCGCAATGCTGCCCCCTAGCGGTGGCGTCCCGACACTGCGTCAGCTCCTGCAGGACCCGACCTCAGTTTAGCGTTTCCTTGAAATGCACTCACTTCACTCAACCACGGTCTAGATTGAACACAGTTGCTTTGAGGAATGCCCCCGTTCAGCAGTAACTGCGGGTCATCGCCGTTACCAGTCGGACCGGCTCCTCTGCAGACATGCGATCCAGCTGCAGGCTTCTCCGTCGCAGCCTCGTATCGGGCGTGTCCCGGCTCTAAACCCGCACTAATGCTCGTCTGCTCCAGCAGCCACGGCGCACGCGGGCCCGGACACGCCGGCTGGCTCCGCACGCCAGTTTACCCTGGAACAAAGAAGAGTGGCTTGTTTTTACCTCGTGGTGTTTGCTCTCCAGAGGTGACAACTTAATAACCAGGACGAAGCAGCATGTAAGTAATTACGGGACAGGGCGGGCGGGGTGGTGACATGACAGGTGACATGCTGTCACAACAGATTTGTAGGTTTTTCTTATTGTGGATCTAAACTGTACGTATCAAAGTAACCCATGGAATATGGATTTCTCATTATCATATTCCACAGTTGCACAAGAAGGAAACTAATGTTCACTTTTGAAGCATCTGGTGGGTTATGGTGCAGTTCTACAGTATGTTTTATATCCATCAGTTGTTTATTATTTGATCTCATGACACGATAGAAACATTCTGCGAGCAAGGCAAAGTCAGAACAGTCAGAATCTGCTCTGTGACATGTGCTACAGTCTGGACTCATTCAAGTGCTGCAACACAAGTAGAGAAAGGTCACATACACGCGTCATACAATCATATGATATATCAAAAACAGTCAGAGCCTGTCCGTTGGAAAACATTACAGTATGGAGGCGTGCGTTCAACTAAAACGAGTTGCTGCGTCCCTCCGACGTAACTGTGAATCAGGTTTAGTCAAAGGTGGATGAAACCAACGCCGAGGAAGAAAATACTCCAGTTTCTTTGTCGTCCATTCACTTCCATCAAAACGTAAAACACGTGTGACACATTCACATGTTCATAGTATGTAAACCAGCATGGACACTGGGCCCGAGTCCTTTAGAAATGCAAAAGTACCACATAAAACACCAACCGATGCTGTGAAATACCACAGACACGTAACTGTGACGGAGACGGGGAGAACTTTTTCAGCACAATTCAGCAACCAAATATCATTCACGTTCTCTGATTCTGCATTGGCTTTACATAAAAAAACAGTTAATATAGGAAATCAGACACAGAACGTCTGAGGTGCTTTGATGTGTTGACCTGCATATATGTACCTTAAGTACTGTATGAGTTCTAGTTACACCTGCATGCAAGCGTTGATGTCCAGCCACTGTGGGACAAATGGACTCGCGTGTAAAGAGAGGACTGAGGTTTCCCTACAATTTAAACAGGTTTCTCTTAACCTGTTATAACGGTGTTTGATGCACCCAGCGATAGAATTCTGCATAGTCTAAAAGAGCTTCAGCCACAATTTGAAAATAAAGCAAGAGAAAAATGAATAATAACAAAACGAATCAATGCAACGTCAGCCAAATGCAAAAGAACTTCATATGTTTGACTCAATTAAAAAATCAGATCCTATTTCGCAGTAGTATTAAAGTGTGACAAGCCCAAGGCAGTTAATCGTTAACTACGAGCCGCACCTACAGACACGACGTGCCAATAATTCACTACAGCTTCATTTACTGAGGTTTGTTGCACGTGTCTGGATGGTGACTCTCCGCGGCGGCGGCTCCTCGATGCTCCGGTTCGCCACCAGGTCCTGCAGCTGCAGGGCCCCTCCGCCGATGAAGCAGAAGGCGGGGCACACCGGCGCCGAGCAGTCCACGGGTCCCTCCCACAGGACGCGCAGCGAGTGGGCGTCGTAGAACGCGACCCGCCCCCTGTCGCAGTCCAGACACACGCCCAGTCGAGGCGGCAGCGGAGCGGTGTGCGCGTGGGGCAGGCTGCCGTGGCCGCTGCTGTGGGAGTGGGAGTGGGAGTGGGAGTGCACCCCCCCGTGGCTCTGGCTGTCCCCCTGACACTGACTGTGGCCGTGCCCTTGGGGCAGCAGGATCTTGCCCATGCCCATGGTGAGGAAGCAGAAGGGAGGCGAGTCCTGGGCGTCCTCCGCCCCGCTGTCATGGCCGCTGTCCGGGTCACAGCTATGGGGGGAGAGAGAGAGAGGGAGAGAGAGAGGAAGAGAGGGAGAGAGAGAGAGAGGTCAAATGCAAAAGCATGCATACAGTTATTACACACAGACTCTTAAGGTCTATTCACTCATATAGTCAGACTTTAAAGCTGCACTAATCAATGTAAACAGATAAATGAACTCCCCTCTCACACAGAGTTACTACCTGCCTCTGCAGCTCCCTGCAGCTCCACAGCTCAGTGTTTTAGTGGAGCAAGTGGCTGATTCTGTTTTAATGACCTGCAACTTTACTGTTTCTCTTCAGCTTCACTGCTCTCATCAGCAGCAGGACAATAAATCCACAGCAGCAGGCGGGACTGTGCTTCTACTGCCCCCACGTGGTCACAGCCTCAAGTATTACTTTATGAAGGATGTTTAGATTTCTACAGTGTGTTTAAAGTGATAAACAATACATGCTCAGACTGCAACGTATGGATTAAAGAGGGGACAGTTTACTCACCGAGGACTGGCCATGTCCTGAGGGAGATGGAACCACTCCTGGAGCTTAGCTTCCTGCCCCACTCCCACCTGTACGAGAGAGAGCCAGAACGAACAAGCTTAGCTCTGTCTGCACATTCAGAACCAGCAACATGGCCGCCCAGCAGGCATCCATCTCCCCATACCTTCACCAGGTAAGACCCGGGCTCCACGGAGCATGCCCAGTAGTGTTTGCCCTGAGTGACAGCCAAGTCAGCCACCAGCAGGTCAGAGGTCAAGTGGCAGGATGTGAGTGTGCGGTCTGCAGCCTGCAGGAGGGAGAGGCCTGGCACGCTGCGGGCGTAGGTCTGGCCTTTACCCAGCGCCAGTCTGTCAGCATGCAGACCCCAGCGAGAGTCCAGGGAGAAACTCAGCACTGGGAGCAGGGAGGGGGGTAAGGAACGAGGGAGGAAGGGTTAAAATCCCGAAGCACAGACAGACTCAGACTGCAATCAGTCTAAAAATGCAGGGAGGAGTGGGAGGAGAAGACAAAGGGTGAATACCAGAGGAGATGTAGGAAGGAGGGCGTTAACTCTGCTTAAATCCACTCTGTGTAAACGGATCTGAGCCTTTTTTTTATTTAATTCTTGTGTTATTGGGGAAAAAATTACAATTAATAATGAGTTTGAAATGGCAGATGGACAAGTGTGTAAATAAAAAAAGTCATATTGAGTGAGTGGGATGATGCAAGGATGCAGAAAAGAAAAGGATGCATTCAACATGGGTGTGGAGAGAAATCAACAGATGGAGAGAAAACAATCAACAAATATTCAATACTTTTGTCAATACAATCTATTATGAGACATTCATGGTGCGCATGAAACCCCGCAGTAGCTTGAATCTCACCGGGAGCCGGCGGCGTGTGGAGGTAAACCTCCTCGCTGTACTCCCCGAAGCCGGCCTTGTTGCAGCCTCGCACCCGCAGCACGTACACGCTGTCCATGTGCAGCCGCGCCACCACGGCGCTGGTCCCTCGCACCTCGTCCAGCCGCAGCCACGCGGCGGCGGCGCCGGGCGACCGCGTCCCGCCCCACGCGGCCCCGGCGCCGCCCGCGCGCCGCTGGTACTCCACCGAGAAGTGCCAGGCGGGCGCCGAGTCCTGCGGGAGGCGCCAGCACAGGAACAGCTGGTCGTACGCCAGCGTCTTCTGGGTGTCGATGACGGGAGCCAGTGGGGCTGCGAGGAGAGAGCGCCGATCACGCCAAGAAGCGTCCCGCCGTCGAATAGAAACCACGGGACTCACCGCGTATGAACTCCAGGCTGTGGATGAGCTGCACCTCTTTGCTCGCGTCCAGGTGGAAGTGTCTGAAGGAGGCGTCCGCGGCCGGAGAGAAGCTCTGGAGGTGTTCTATGGCCCTCACCAGCCTGCGGGAGAAGACGAGCGGTGAGCGAGGCGCTAGCTTAGCCGCGGCGGCGGCGCGGGGCCGCGTCCGTCACACACCTGCTGTGCGTGACTCTGGCCGCCTGCACGAAGCACGGCGCGTCGCTCTCCCTGAGCAGCTCCTGCGTGTACGCCACCAGGCCCGCGTTCTCCAGCAGGCCTCGCCGCTCGGACGCCTGGGCGCCCAGCGCCTCCGCCCGCCGGTGCCGGGAGTCCTCCAGGGCCAGCGCCAGCGCCCCCTGACGCTCGGCCACCGCCGCGCCCAGCTCCCGGAAGCAGTGGGTCACCTGCTGCAGAGCCGCGGCGCTGTTGGCCTGGGGCAGAGGGGGAGCGGGTGAGACGGAGCGGGTCACGGAACCAACCGGGCCCAGAAACGAGCTCACCTCCATGTGCTTGACAGCAGCCTCCAGCTGACTGATCTGGGTCTGTATCGTCTCCTGGTTGGACAGAATGAAGTCCACTTCCTTGGAAATCTTCTCCTGTAGGACAAGAGAAGGCACCTTTAAGCCCCTTGACCTTTGACCCCTGAGCCAGCCCGGGTGAGCCAGACTCACCTTCAGGGCCTGGTAGGCCTGTGCTACAGGCAACACCTTGTGCCCATGGTGGACGCGCCGCAGCTTGCAGTGCGGACACAGCACCTTCTGGCAGTTCCGGCAGTACCACTGCAGCCGCTCCTGCTCGTGCTCCGTGCACGTCAGCACCTGCAGCGGGACAGAGGGCCGTGAACGCACCGCGAGAGGAGGATCGTCACCGAAGACCACGAGCCACCAACCTTGGGCCTGAAGTTGTTGGTGGGTAAGATGTGCTCGTGCTGCGCTCGGGGCGTTCCCCAGGGGTGGTAGAGCTTGAAGCACTCGTTGCAGAAGTTGGCCTTGCAGTCGGCGCAGCCTTTGGTGGCCTCCAGGGACTGGGGGGGTTTGCAGAAGCCACACATGACGGCGACGCTGCCCAGGCTCACGGTGTGTCTGTACCTGGAGGGCGGCGCCGAGCACAGAACAGCGCGTTACACTCGTACCCAGCTCTCCTTTTCTTTGCATCCTGCGCAGTAAAACGTGCGCCGTCACACTTTCCTGAGCAGCATCTCTGCCTGGGGAGAGAGCAGCTGCACACAAACTCCCTCCTCCATCCTGAGCCACACCTACATGTACATGCAATGCTCCCTATCTTCTGTAGGAACTGATTATCAGTGTTATTGTATGACTCTAAACACCTACCTTTAACATTTCTACCAGTGTTGTTGCTGCCGCCAGCACCGTTTTTGAGCAGCGATATGAAGTGAGGGTTCACTTTGGATCAGGAGTAAAGGAAGGATTCATTATTGACACCCCTTCCAGCCAAAGATTTCCTGTCTCACTTATAAAGCAGTACTGACTAAGCCCTTTATTTTCTGCCTTTCTTCACTGCCTGCAAGAACGCTTGGCGCGGTTGAAGGCATTTCTGCCCAGGCCTTGATTAGTTTGTTTCTGATTTCTGTTGACTTCCTGATATTCATCAGATAAAAGGCGCGTGCACCTCTCCACAATGCGCTCCAGCGTGAGGTTGCGCAGGCAATCCGTCAGGCCTTTCTCCCCCAGCTCCACGTCCTCCCGACAGACAGGACACGGGAACAGCATGGGGGGAGGGGGAGCGTCCTTACGCCTTCGCCCCGGATGCGTCCCACACACTGGCAGATGAACAGAGGAGATGACAGAGAGATAAAACTGGTAAATAAAGGCTTGTTCACGCATTTGCTGCTGCAATACCTCCCTCTCTGCATGAAGTTAAATAAGTCATGAGATGAATGCACACAGCAGGATACTGATGTGTCAGCTAGATTATTAATATAACTGAGTGGCATAAGCATCATAGGATCTACTTTGCAATACTAAAATGTGTCACTCCTACAGTAGGTGACTTCATGCTGAGATCATTCAGTTCATTCTGGTTTAAAATCCCATTCCTCCACCTGTTTTGAGGACCCGTTCCAGGCGGTCAGGGGTTCTGGGCGTGGGCCGGCGTGCCTGCCGCGGGGAGCGGGTGTTGGGAGTGGAGGCTGGGGAGTTGGGTTCCGCAGGGAGCTCTGGAGGAGGATAACCTCTTTGTACCAGCACCTCAGCCGCACACAGGAGACACACGCTGTGCTGGCAAGGCAGGAGGATGGGCTGCTTCACCATCTCGTCACACACGCGGCAGTGGAGCTCCTGCTCCATGCTTTTCATGTTGGACTGCACAGGAGAGGGAGAATTAAATGGGCAGGAAGACCAGATAAAGGCTGAGTCACTGGGACAAAACCATTGGAATCAGTGGAAAGGTGATGCTCAGACTCTAGTTACGTCCTGAAGGCTGTGGGTGGATATAAAAAGCCCAAGAAGGGGAAATGTGGTGGAAAAATATTCCGTTATTGACTTTGAGTGTTGACCAGTCTTCCTTAACATGAATGAGTCATGGGCATCCGCTTGCCTTTGAAGAATGAGCTGCATTAGCTTTGAGCGCTCTGGCATAGGACACGCAAGCAGCCCCGGCCTATTCAGCGCAGCATCCCGTTTCTATGACAACCTGCATCATCTCTGCCTCCTCGTCGACAGCAGCCGTAAGCACGCATTCCAAGCTACAGTGATCATATTCTGTTGATATTACGCATTAAACGTCCCCGAAAAAAAACCCCAGAGATTGTGTTTGCGAGATCTGCGGTCTCGCTTTTATGTCCCTACCGGCAAAAACACATCTTGATTACACGGACAACGAAAATGGTCCGAAGGCAGCAATGTCTCACGTTCTTTGATAACGTATGCTTTCTGTACATTAAGAGGTGGGGAAATATCACTATGGCATGAAGACCTGTAAGACGTTTTAAATTCTCACGTCTGGCTAAAACATATAGGCAAAAAACGAGCGTCATACTCACACTAATGCGAACCAGCGCGTCCATGATGGAGGTAAAGGTTTCTAACTCCGCTTCTGCCATGCTCGCGCGATGCGAGTGCTGCTACGGACCTTTCTGTGGAAACGTCGAGGACAGGTTACAGTCAGTCGCACCAGGGTTCGACGAGCGCAGGCCCGGTGGACCGTCACTGACGATAACCTATAGCTCTAGGTGCTTTTCCGTGTGATGTGGCGCACACGTTCACTGCGTGGCGCCTGTCTGGAAGCAGCGAGTCGTCGTAGAGACGGAATGGGAGGGGGTCTGGACACAGGCCCATAGAATCTTATTGGTCGAGTAATGGGATTTTAAAATTGGTCTTGTTGGTTTTATGATTCAGCAACAGCATCTTTATTTTTATTATTTGTAAAGAAACACGTAAATAATATATTGGCAGTTAACATAACCAGTTATAGATGTCCTAAATATTTCCGTGCGATCAAATGTGCATTTGAATTTTATTCGTGAATATCTTACGTACTTTGGTATCCCTCGTACTCGTCGTATTCAGAGGGTCGTGTGCCTTGAAGATCTAATCATCAGAGGTAAATTGTCTGTTGCCCAGTTTTTCGTGTTGCCGTTGGGTGGCAGTGTTACATAAGAGCGATGCTCTTTTCTTCCGTCTGTCTGTGCCCGGAACCTTTGGGTGATTATTGTTCTTTCGGTTAGTAATAAAGGAAACACCAAGTCGCCTGTTGTTGTAGCAACCGTCTTCAGCGTCACCGTGCTTTCTTTTGGGCAAGATAATAATATTAACGTACCTGCATGTTACACACGTGTATATCTCATCTTGACTTGTGTTGTTTGTTCGAGTAGTGTTTTTGTTACGTTAGCTCTAGCTAGTGCTAGAGCAGCGCTATATTAGCACAGGGTGCGCTCCGGTTTGTTCACATTAAATAGCATGTCAGCTGTCAGCAGCCTTGTCCCAGCAAGGTTTCTCACCATCATAGCTCATCTTGTTATTGTTATCAGCATATTTTGGTCGAGGGTAAGCTGGCAAATAAATCTACACCCTGCTTACTTACCTTCACATAGTTTGACATCACTTGTGCTGTGTTGTTTTGTTTTGTTTTACAGGAAAATAACGTAAAGGCGTGTTTGCCTTTGGATTACAGCCAAGAGCAATATGACGAACAAGACGGAAAGTAAGAAATGTTTGAGAAATACATATAATAGTTAAAGACTGAGAAGCCAGTCTAATGTGCCTGTGACTGTTTCAGGTTGGTGGTTGGATTGGCTGTCACGCTCGGCCTGTTTGGTGTAGAGTTGGCCGGGTTCTTTTCAGGAGTGTCCATGTTCAACTGCACCCAAGGTCTCCTGTGTATCCTTACTCTTAAGCAGCGGGTTGTATGTAGACATTAAGTGATATGTCAATCAATACTAATCAACACTAAATATGGTTTCAAAAGAAACTCTAATTCAAAGCAACTCTTTAGCTGAGATAGGGATAAAGGGAAAAAAAGATACAAGGTTGCAGCACAAGTAGGAAGACTGCCACAAGGCTGAGTTGTAAGTGATACTGAAGGGTCAAACTAGTCTTCAGTTACAATTCCATGACTCCAAACTCCTGTATACTGGTCGCATATCTTCAATAGCGATAGGAGCCCATGCCAGTGCTTCAGTGGCTCTGCTTTTCTTTCTATTTGAGCAGTGGGAGTGTGACATCTACTGGTGGATCCTTTCCATTTGCAGGTTAGTGAATGTAAACTTAAAGTCATCCTTATTTTCCAAAAACATTTTTCCCTGACAGACATTTTACCCAGCACTAGCTGTGCACTGCAGCGCATCCGTCTCCTTGTCATTTTTTGTGTTTGAGAAGTGGGAATGCTGGACATATTGGGTTGTTTTTGCGATCTGCAGGTTTGTGTTTATGTAAACGTGTCCATTTGGAAATGCATGAAATAGTAATAAATGTGATCACATATATGTTCAGTGACTGACATGTCTCTATGTCTATTTTTTCTGTAGTGTGCTGCCGGCTTTTGTGGAGATTGTTCTTTTTATAGCGGTTTTTGGACTAAAGAAGAAGCCGCTATGAAAGGCAGCCACAATGTAAAAGTTTGGGGACGTTTCAAGAGAAGCTGGTGCTACAGAACATTGGTGATTTGTGAATGCATCCCATAGAAATGTGTACAACATAGATCTAGGTTCTGTGCAGAGGCAAGTAGCTACAGGGACAAACTGTAAACATCTTGTGTCTTTTGTCTACTGAGAAATTGCTTCCCTGCAGTAAACTCCCAAAAACAAGGCCCACACAGCAACAAGTATGCACCAAACCGTTACACTGGTACTAGTTAATGAGCTGGATATAGAAGCGTTCAGAATGCGACAGATTGTTCATTTGTTTAAGATAAAAAACTTTCGTCTTCAGTTATCTTTTTGATGTTGAAGTGTAATCAGTAGTAGTGCAACCTATACATTTTTATAAATTTTTTGTACCAAAATATTGTAAAAGTAATGTTTAGTTGCCTCTGAATTTTGGCGAGTTGGCTGACCTGAAAAGAATCAAGTACCTTTTCATTTAGTACTGATAAATGCACATCTTTATTCTTTCACGTTACACTATATTATAGTTATGGAAAAAATATCAGGGAAAGGTTACAGAGGTTGATTTACCGAAGCTAGATAATATTCACCTAACAGGAAGCTCCATTGTTTTCTGTAACTTTTAGGATGTCATAAATAACTTCACTTACGTTTTCAGCTGTTTAAAATTATAGTAGAATGCTTGTTAAAACACCTTCTTTTCTAAGTTGTTCTAATTTGTCTGTTTTCTCTCTGCTCCTTTATTTTTATGTTCTGCGGCTTATTTTGAATAAAATGATAAATTATTATCCAGAACATGAATTATCAGGAACCAAAGTAATGAAAAGATTCCATAATAAGATTAATTTGTACAGTAACCTTTGAATTCTAAATAGCTTTATATTTGATTCTACTCAGAATGCAGTTAGCTCATGAACGTTTGAGTAATTAGTTATGTGTGAGTCAACATTTAAAGCTCTATTTTGAGAATGTCATGGTGTAATAGCACAAGCTCATTATAATGAAGGTGATATTCAGATTGGTAAAACTAATTATCCAGTAATCTCACTGTTGTTTCGTAGACATGTATGTATCAACATCCAAGTGTATGTATGGCAAGCAGAACATATAGATATAGAACATGGAACCTGGAATTCCATTTTGAATATTTTGGATAGGTGAAATTTGATACCCTAAATTTGAATTATGCCTAGTCAAACGTAGTTGGGGGGATCTAAAATTACATTTTGATTAGGCATAAATACATTGCAGATATCTAATATATGTTGATTAGACACAATGGCACTAATTACGTATTTTCAGATAACCAACATTGAATTGTGGATAGTCAAAATGTAATTGTAGCTATCTTAAACAGTAATTCTTCCTCGTCAGAATACAGTCTAGGCTAATCACAGTGTAATTTGGACTAGTCTAAATGCTATTTTAGATATCTAAAATGCAATAATGGATATTCAGTTTAAAAGCCTTAAATGTTAAAGGCTTGCTATGTGTATGTACATAGTTTATATCAGTAAGTCAAATCGCGATCCTCTTCGGCTTCCGTACACTGGTCCCTCCTGTCATTTAGACCGGGTGGTGACGTACTTGGTTCCTGCAGCTGGGACTATTCGCTGGCTAAACAAAATTAAATTAACTTAACTTTGTTTTATTACAAATACTATTCCTATTTTCGAACCATGGGTATGTATTGCGCAATTAACGTGACGACCGAGCAGTCTTACAAAGACGTTTGCGTTTGCGTAGACAGCGTAAGCGACTGTAGCAGCTAACGTTAGTTAGCTAGTTAGAACTAGTGAGACGTACTGAATAACGTTATTGCACTACATGAAGGCAACAACTGTTTTACTACGTGTGTGTATCTTAAATGGGAACTGATATGTTTGATTACATTGCAATTAACGTTTGTAAAGGCTGCTAAAGCCGTTAGCTCCAGGCTCATTTGTGCTGGGAACGTTTATGTGGAACCACTGACGTGGCCTTACGCCGTTGATTCAGCCCAACAGGCGAACCTTCCTGGACTCACTGCAGCCTTTTATTATGCTGCTTAAATGTTCAACACGTGCTCTCATAATAAGAGTCGAAACCACATTCCCTCACTGGACACTTTATTAGGGACATTACAGCGGTGCAGTTAGAGCCACAGATAATCCGCTATGAATTCATGCTACATAAATACATGCTACGTGTTTTCTTTTACCCTGCACAAATTTAAGTACGGTACTACATGAGCTGTAAATATGTAAATAAGTCTTATGTCCCTTTTTTATTTATTCATTCATTCATTATACTTCTGCAAGTTTAAGATTTCTCATTAAAGTGAAATGTTTATTATGGTCACAGTGGGTGCTTTAATTGGAGTGCATTTTATTAGGATATTAATTTTTATATATTGGCCAAAATATTAGATGAGTTGTAAGAAATTCCCTTTAGCAGTTTAGTTTAAATGATTTAATTCAACCGCTGCTGGTTGTTGATGGACAGCTGCTGATGGTGTTTGTTGGCTTTGTAGCTGTGAACACAGGCACCTCTCTAGTGCTGTCCAGTCTGCTGTCAGTGCTGGTCTTTGCTGGGATGCAGATGTTCAGTAAGCAGCTGGGATCCACAGAGTGGCTGACCATCCTGGGAGGGTTTCTAGGCTCGGTCCTCTTCATCTGCTCGCTCACTGTATCCTTTTCATAGTCTGCTGTGTTTAAAAGTTTAATCACAAGTTACACAATTCAAATAACAAATTTAGTTTATTGTGTTGTTGCTTAAAACTGATTTTTGTTAGTAAATATCTGGTTTTTATTAAATCTCTATTCAGACTGCAAGTTTATTGAAAAGAAAACTGATTTAATGTCTAATCTACATATACCTATATGGAGCATACTTCCTTAACTTTTTTTGCAGGCATTTAATAATTTGGAAAACCTGATTTTTGGGAAGGGATTTCAAGCAAAGATGTTCCCAGAAAGTAAGTAGTCAGAGATCTGGAATCACTCTCATGCACTCAGTTTTTTAATGTTTTTTTTTTACTTTTTAAAAAATATGAAGCTTATTTATGAATATTTTTTCAAATGGTGGGTGAGCTTTCACTGATTTTTCAGCATTATTAAAGCACATCCAAGCATCACCATCACTTATAATACACAGTTGGCCACTGATTTACCTGTATTACCTGTACGAGTATGATTTATTTTGACTTTGAGATCTTTCATATTCTCCTCCTCATTAGTATTTTCTCATTTTCAATGACCAGTTCTCCTGTGCCTTTGCCTGTCGCTGTTTGCCTCTGGTCTGGTGCACCGTGTGTGTGTCACTACGTGGTAAGTGATAACTATATCAGTAACACACTTGGTCTCTGAATATTTTACTAAAAAATGTTAATGCCTTTCTTTGTTTCTGTTTCTGCCTAGCTTGATATTCTCTCTGTTTGCTTTGTACTACATCAACAAAGTATCTGCTGCCCTCTACCAAGCAGCTGTTCCTGCAGTAACACCAGCCAAAGCTGTCAGCAAGGGCAAGAGGAAGAACTGATGATGTATTGCACTTCAATTTAGTTAACCAGTCAAACTTCCCCCAGTGCTGATGCCCAGTGCAAGACAGGACTTGCATATTTTTGTTAATAACTTCTTAAACTTTTGACCTGTAACCTTTTAAACATTTGATTTGGGAATATTAGCTGAAAGTGATTTAATGACATCTGGTTTATATTCATCATACTGACACATTGTTGGTTTATGTATAAGGCCATAAATAACTAAACAGTCGTGTACATTCCAGTGTTTCTTCAATTTTGCTACTGGTTGATTCATACAGTACATCCCAACATGGTACTTGTATATTCATCAGCACATTTAGTCTTTGTTTAAAATTCATTTTCTAATTAAACTAGATAAAGTGTTTTGTAGGTTTGTTGTTTTTCTACATGCCTCTAGTTTGCAAACATCAGTCTGTTTATCTGGGTGTGGCGATAGGCTCATATTGAGAGCTAATGGACTCGACTTCTCCAGGGGGAAATTGGAGCCTCCACAGATTCCTGTTCTACAAACTGATCAATATCCCCCCTTACAGAAAAACAAACCTATCACCTATCACTAATGGCAAAAAGTGCCCTGAGGCTAGGTCTGTGAATGTGAGGCAGTGGTGGTCTAAGAAATACCCCGATGGTGACTGCCAACTATTGTTCAGATTTAAGGTGTGACTCGAAACAGGCTGTTCCTGACAAAGATAGTAGAACCTTCTAAAATAAATAAAAAGCTTTTAAAACATTTAGTAAGAAAATAAGACTACGTCCTGTAATTAAACCTTTTTCTTATTTTTTGTTTTGGTATTGTTATGGAGCTTCTGCCACACCACTGAAAGAACTTGACTCAGGTCTGTTTCAAATGTTCAGATCTGGCTCAGCATGTACCAGCATTCCACAGGAAGACCTTAGTTCCTGCTTTGTGTTATTTTGCTGTGCTGTTCCAATATTTGTGTTTAATTCCATTGTAACAAGGCTGTGCACCATATTTAAGGTACACTTAACATGCATTGTGTTTTATAAGGCTTATAAGATTGCTATATAAGCTGGAAGACCTTAAAACTAATGTGGTGACAAATGCATCAAGCAGTGTTCTCAAATTACAATCATTGCACGACAAGTTTGTGATCTGATGTTGTTATTCATGCATCAGTAGTTGTGTCATTTATATTTGAACCTTTCATGCAGTGATGCCATAAACTGACTTTTAACATGCACCTCTGTCAGACGCTGTACAGTGCAATAGTGAGCTTTTTTCAGTGTTTTTGCCGAGACATGTTTTCACCCTTTCTCTGTCAGCTTTTCAGTCTATCAAAGAACAAAGGTATAGTATGAAAGGCACGTCAGATGGTTATGAGCCCATCTCTGGAGCTAACAGTCACTTTGGGCAGGGATGAAATTCCGTGTTCAGCCCCTCCTCCCTCCCATCATATTGGGCGTTGCCCAGCTCCATATAAAGTCCAGATAAACTTTCAGCGCAGCTTGGATTCCTCACTAATCTCACCACACACTTCGAGCCTCTACATTCCCGGGTAAGTTCACTGCAAATATTTAAACAACAACTTGTTTTTAACGGATGCCTCGTATGCGTTGGGTGTGAGTTCAATGTAGCAAACTAGATGATGTTAGTTTGAAGTTTGAGATCCACACATTTTTTCACAGTGACTCGTGCATTTCATCAACTTTTCTCAAACTTACGGAAGTGAAGGAAAATAAATGGAATATTTTGGTGCCAAAAAAAATCCTTTGAGCTTTACTTCCACCACCTACGCAATGTGTTATTGTGTTAGAAGCACTGTAAAGGGTTTAGTCTCACTTTAAAGTTCTTGTTTATCAGTAAAATCAGCCACTTACCACAAATCCTTTCTCTTCTCAACAGCCATGACTGAATTAGAGACCTGCATGAAGTCCCTGATTGACATTTTCCATCGTTATGCTGATTCAGACTCTGATGGGACATCTTTAACCAAGAAAGAGCTGAAAAAATTATGTGACAAAGAGTTGCCCAGCTTCATGAAAGTAAGTGACATCACATCTGCTGTCCTCGATGTAGCGCCCTGCTTTTACTTGGCGGTTGCAGTCTGAACATCCCTTTTGATATTGTCTCAGGCCCAGAAGAACCCTGAAATAGTGGATCGCATCTTGAAGGATCTGGACAACAATAAAGATGAAAAGTTGAACTTTGAAGAATTCCTTCCCTTCATCTGCAGCCTCATGGTGGCTGCTGATGAATTCTGCCTGAGCCGTGGGAAGAAGGGAAAAAAGTGATCTGGAACTTTTTGTTAGGGAAGAATAATGTAATGCATATATATGCATTTCTTATTTTAAAATAAACTGTCTTTTTCCAACATTTCAGCTCCTGTTTGTGTGATTAAACTTGAGCTGTTCAGTGTCATACAGTGTGTATTTTTCATTTGTACATTACTTCTTTTAAGCTCTTCCTCTGCTATAAAACACTAATGAGTTCATATCTGATATTTAGCATTTTAATCGTAAACCCTCTCATAATTCAGCGAAGGCAGCACTTTTTGAACAGAACGTCTTATTAGTGATGACACCCAATCCCAGATGTGCCGAGCTTTAAACTTGAGTTGTTGCCTGTGTGTCATGAGTTTATAGGGTTACAGTTTCTAAATTCTGCATTTCTTTAGTATCTGTTCTAAATTACGGGGCACTGACTTCATCTCCGTTAAATAACATCCACTGTATAACTATACAACATCCATTCACTGTATAACATGAAGTGACCAGTGGTACTGAACAGTTGCTGCAGCCTGTTCAGGATTTGTGCTAAGACTGTCTGGATAATCAAATATTAAGAAGGAAATTCAAGGTTATTTCTTATTAATAACTAACCTTTTCTAACCTCATGTTCATGTCCCGGGTGCAGATTTACCGCTGCAGAGGTCCGGGGCCTCTCCAGCAGTGAAACTGTAACTCAAACTCAATCAGCAGAGTGGGGAGGGACAAACGCTTTTTGTAATTACCATCACACGATCCTCCATCTCGTTTGCGTTGCCTCTCCTGCAGGGAGAATATGATCGTCTTCAACATGTGAAAGCAATATGGCCCGTGTGCGGAGCAGGGCCCCAACAGTTTACACTGAGGGAGAGGGATCGTTGACGAGAAGAAGAAATCAGCCTTTCTGCAGCCTCCGAACCCACGAGTGGAAAAAATGAACGCTGAGTTATGTAACAGCAAAATAGAGAGCGCCGCACCAACACATGTTCAAATAAACAGCAAAAACGCTCACAATGGCTTATTTCAAGAAAACACATCAATGAGTGCTATCAGTTCCCCTGTGCAACATCCTAACATTAACAGAAGTACTTTTTACTGACTGTAAAATATACAACTGCTGTTGTATATTTGTGCTGTGGTGAGAAAGAACTGAGGTAGACTGACTGGGCGGAGTGGGGCACATTACCATAGCATGAATCACCACTGGTGTGTGTGTGTGTGTGTGTGTGTGTGTGTGTGTGTGTGTGTGTGTGTGTGTGTGTGTGTGTGTGTGTGTGTGTGTGTGTGTGTGTGTGTGTGTGTGTGTGAGCGTGTCTCTCCTCTTTAAGAGGACGCTTTCCCATCGGCCTCACATCGCTCTCACTTGAATCGGCTGCTGACAAGGACGTGGTCTCTCTGCTCCTGCCCCGCACGCTGAGGTGAGTACAAGCAGTGGAGGGAGAGAAAGTTCTGTGGGTGGAGATGTTTATTCCAGGTGCTGAGCGTGTGATGGTTTGTAGGTTGGAAGGGCTACTGGTCAAAATCCTGCTCCAGCTATGGCTCGTCTAGATAATGTCATTACGAATATTGTGGAAGTATTCCTGGAGTATGCTGATGATGAAGGCAAGAAGCACCAGTTGAACAAGGAAGAGCTGAAGAGGGTGTTGGAGAGAGAAATACAAAGCCCAGAGTTAAAGGTAAGAATCTACAGGCTTTGCACATTCATTCGTGAAATTATGCTTGTTGTGGTTGTGGTTTTAGATTTTAACGGCGAGGGTGTATTATCCAGGGTCACATTAATGCCGATGACATTGAGGAGGCCATGGAGATGTTGGATAAAAACCATGACGGGGAAGTCAACTTCAGAGAGTTTTGCCGATGCGTGTGCGACCTGGCAAAATGTTATTACAACAAGAAGACGGGCAAAGGGGCCAAGAAATGCAAGGGCAAAGAGCCCGAAGGTGGACAGGAAGACTGAGAACATTGGCTCCATGAAATATGAATGTTCAGAAGCAATGCAATGAATCTAACGTTGCTGTTTGTGATGTTGTTGACCGTTCTGGAGTTAGGAAAACTGCTTCTTTGCTTTGAGCTCAAACCTCTTTAAAGTGTGAAAAAGGTCAAAGTCAATAAAAGCTACAATGTTTAATTTGCTTGTTCCACAATGTGTGAGTTGATTCCTGTGGAAGGAAAAAAAACACTGTCTCACTAGAAGCATTTTATTGATCTTTAGCGCTTTATCTGCAGCTTTGCATCATTTATTCCATGAACTTTTATCCACTCCACAAACCAGTTTGTGTCCGTGCCTCTAAGCAGCTGCACATGTTTTAATTGTGGTGATTTTAAAATAGCCTGACTTTTCGTTTGTGGGTGCAGGCTTTGCTTCCTACCAGCAGATGGCGCCACACAGCCGCAGCCTCGCTGCTGTCTGCTGGCTGCAGCATGTGCAGCACCACACAGTTCTGTACCGGGCAATATCCTGCTTTCACGTGTGTTTTTCATGTGTCTGGATGTAGTGATCAGTTTTAAAATAGAAGTCGCTTCTCCATGACACAAAAGCTCCAGACAGACTACAGCAAACGCTGAGTAGTGTAAGAAAGAAGTGGGCATTCATTTTAATGCCTGGTCCATTTCAGGAATATGTAAGCGCTGCTTTCATTAGTGTGTCTCATCCTTTGAGCCAGTTGTGGCTCAAACAATGGTCCATGTCATGAATAATAAATAAGATGTATATAAATAATAGCTCTGTTGGTCATCCTTACTATCACTAAATGAAGGTTGAAGTAATCAAACTAAGCAACGTGGTAACAACAGTGTTTCTGCTAAAACTCTGGCACAGAGGTTTCCTCTAGTGTTGTTTCAGGGACACATTCAAACCATCATGGAGTCAGCACTGTTTGATTGTTGTTCTCATTTGCTGATTTACTGAAATTAAAGAACGCTTTACACTATACATAATAAGATCATATCTGTAAAGTTGTTGGCTACGCTGACTTATTCTGCAGTAGATTGTGAGATGATCCAGAGCAGATGAGTTGATTAGAAGCTGAGATTTTCATCTTCTTACAAATTGAGTCCTGACATTATTTTATCTGCCATGAAATCACAGCTCATATCTATGCGATGGTTGTGATTAAATGGAAACAAGGGGGAGGGAGCTTGAACAGAGAACGTGTCAGACTGTATTTAAAGGGTTTGTGTGCTGTCATGTCACTGTGTTCAACTTTCAATAAGAGGATTTCATAAACTTTTTAATCAAATGGATTCCTTGCATTTATGTAAATATGAGTTCTATGTCAGGTGGATGTCTGAAGAAAGTATATTGATATTACTCCTAATTTTATAAATAAGTTGCATTTTAAAGCTTCTGTTTAAAATAAAAAAGTAACTTGGCTTTCACACTAAACTTCAGTTTGTCTTCAACAGTGGTGAATGAATATTAAAAGGACCAACTAACACATATGTTGTGTGAATGTTGAAAATTAATGCATAGTAAAACCAAATAAATAAAAACACACTGGGCTACACAATATTTTTGTTGCAGCCACTATGTCAGGGCTCTTGCAGGCAATGGAGATAATCAGAACTACCTTCCACAAGTACGCTGCAAGAGAGGTACAGTAGACGGAAACTCTGTGACTGAAAAAGAATTCACTGAACTGCTCCGCAGTGAGTTTCCCAGCGAAGTAGTAAGTAGAACAGATGAAATCCTACTGGGAGACGAAGGCACAAGACAACTGCTCTCTAAACCGCTTCCTTTTTCTTTTTTTTCAGGGAGCTGCAGATAATAATTACTTCAGGATGTTGGATGACAACAATAACAGCGTTATTAATTTCCTGGAATACGTTCATTTTTTTGCAGCTTTCACAGTGATAACCTATAAATAGACAAATACTGTGGTTTTGTTTTCTAAATGTTTGCAGCCTAATAAATGGTTATTATGCACTGTAGCATAAGGGAACCTGACATATACTGTACTTTACATGTGCATCACTAAAGGAGAACATCATAGTAGTAATAAAATCATTTTGTCACACAATACGTATGGTGTTGTTTTCCTTATAATTCTTGAAGAAATACTTTTCATCTTAGTAAATAATGAAATAATAATAATAATGCAGTAGCTGGCTTTCTAGATAAATCCCACCTGGGGCTTTTGTTGCCTCTGGGCATTCTTTGATAAGTTCCAACTTTAAACCCTTTGTCATTCAGACTAAAAGACAACTTCACCCTAAGAAATCTAATTTCACAAAACCCCAGCGTGCTGCTTTCAAATGAAGATGGAATAATTTAACATCATATTTAAAGTTATGCCATTTTGGAGAGAAGCAGACTGACAGCTGATGGCGTCGGTATTGTTGCGTTAGATGAAGCCCAGTGAACTCATTGCTCATCGCAGAGGAGGACGAGCTTTAGCTTGTTGGGTCCTATTCCTCCCAACTGGGCCCGACGGAACCTCTGCGCCATGATTCCCATGGAACGCATCCTGGGGCGGGCTCGCGTGCCACCGGACGTTGTCGGCTTTTTCCGGCGCATCTCGGTCGGTAAGCTAGCCGAGCCCGCCGCTGCTACTTGCTAATGTTTGTCGGGTGTTACACGCTCGCCGGACTCGAGCGGATGATACAAACAGCGTAGAAGAATGGCGGACGTCGAGGGACAAGGGACCTGCTCGTCGGTCCCTCCGCTGCCCCAGCCTTCCTCCCGCCGCGGCTCCAGCGACGGCGCCGTCACGCCGGGCACCGGCGGCGGCTGCCAGACGCCGACCACCGTTACCTCGGGCCCGCGGCTGGTCCGGATCGTGAAGTCGGACTCGGGCTACGGTTTCAACGTTCGGGGGCAAGTTAGTGAAGGAGGCCAACTGCGGAGCATCAACGGGGAGCTGTACGCCCCGCTGCAGCACGTCAGCGCCGTGCTGCCGGGAGGAGCCGCGGACCGCGCCGGTATCTCGAAGGGGGACCGGATCCTTGAGGTGTAAGTGGCTGCCGTGTGAACGTTGGCGTCGCGTAGCAGATGCGCGCCGCGCCGCGCCGCGCTGCGTGATGCGACGGTGAGTGTCGCCGAGCAGCATCCAGCGCGTGCAGCCGCGTCCTCCGGGGGCTTCAGGGCAAAGCAGCGGCTGGACGCAATGAAAGGGGGTCTGTGTGAGATCCGGGGATTGACATTCCCGTCACGCTGACCCCCATCCACAACGCGCCACGCACCCGCGGGCCTTTCCGTGTGCGCGCTCGTTTTCACAGCCAGCCAGATGTTTGTGTAATATCTCTGCGTTGCACACCGTATCCTCAGATCGCCGCAACCCGCATCACAGAGTTGGCCCAATGAGCCACGTGAGCACCGTGGGCTGCGTGTGCTCGTGTGTTCGCTGTGTGTTAGTATGCGCGGAGCCTGCCTGCTGGCGTTGGGCTCTGTTGCTATGGAGAGGAACACACAGGGTCGCTGGTGGCCCGTCAGCCAGTCTGGCAGGTGGAGCGGGGCTGTGCAGGAGGAGAGGGATGTTCTCAGTTTAGCTGTGATTGGCTCCGATGTGGAGCGTCCACAGCCGCTGGTGGCTTTCACACGCTGCTTTGTGGCTGCAGCCTCTTTTTATTCCTCCAACCAGTTGATTAAACTGCCTGAAACATCCATTAAATTACGTTGACGGTTTGATTTTGGCGCATGGATCATCCTCTTTCTGTTAAGAACATATTGAACTGTGTTTGTCTGAGCCTGCATGCACATGGTGGATGGTTGCAGGGATCCCCAGCCTCTGCTATTCTCTACGCAATCAATGCTTTTTTGCACATTTATGGCACAGATAATTTCTGTCCGCAGCCGTCGTGAAGCAGGATTAGTGTCCACAACTTTCCCAGCAAGATAGATGTTGAAGCGTCAGATCAATAGCCTCTCTCTCCCCCTCTCTCTGCTGGGGATATTGTTTTGGCAGATTTAGTCTTTAAATTGACTGCATGCTTGTGCATATGTTTATGGTTGTGTGTAGTACATTTTAGTTTACATCACGGAGTTAATGCCTTATGCTCTAGAGCATTTGATTTAACTGGTGCTCTGAATTCTAAAGACAGAAAGTGACAGTGGCACCCTTAATAAAATGATTCAGGTTTATTATTTATCACGCTCAGGATGTGCTGATGGTGCAAGTACAAAGGCCACCACATCAGGTGCTTATAATACAGTCATAAAGCCACTAAAGCTGCTAAACTGCTTAGTCTGTGTTTTGTGCTGGAGACACTGGCTCGTTCTCACACTGCACCTGCAAGATGCCGTGTTTTGTTTCGCACTATGCCAGTCTTCTGTCTGTCTATATACTCCTCTCTACTCAGCTCCAGCTTTGCAGTATGGACCCTGGAAGCTTTCCACTGCCTCAGATGCATTTTGCAGATTGTGTTATAAAGTTAATACATTATTTATCGGAGCCTTTGTCAAATGAACAAACGAAGCCGTTGTGGGTGTCCCTTTGAAGATCATTTCATTGTGATTAGTATATACAAATGTTTTGCATATCAATTTACCCCAGAGACAATTAAAACATTGATAGCAGTTTCTGTTACCAGGCGATGTGGCGGTAGCTTAAGCAAACTTGTGAAATGATGTTGGGAAAGATGTGCACACACCCAGTGTTGCTGGTGTTCAACTGCAGCAGCGACATAAAGCAAAGGTCTTTTGCAGGGGAAGATGTGAACCCAGAGGGATTTTAAGGACAAAGCATCTGTCACTCTGCCTCACATAAATAGAGGCTTTATTCACTTCCTGACATTTATTGCAGGATGTGTTCACAGCTTTCAATTATTGTTACAGTCTATGCGCTGGGAATAAGAAAAATAGAGAATTGCTTTTGCTTTTCCTCTTAAGATAAGGTTACATTATAAAATGGTGATTAATTATAGTAGTTCTGTAGAAAAGCTGATACTTTATTATTGCCGCTGTCACTGCAATATCAGTTTCAGTATATTTCAATACAAACTCACACTCACTTATTAAACCGCTTCATCCTCATAGTTTCAGGGTTAGTACAAACTATAGCCTCAAAAGGTACAAAGAACGGTAGCAAATGTGAATTCATTAGTCTGACCATTAAAAGGATGAATGCGCATATAATGAAATACTCTTCTTTCGCTCTTCTATAGGAACGGGGTGAACGTAGAAGGAGCGACCCATAAGCAGGTGGTGGACCTGATCCGGGCCGGTGAACGGGAGCTGGTGCTCGCTGTGCTCTCTGTCCCACCTCAGGAGGCCGACTGCCTCGACCCCGGAGACGACGGCTCAGCTCAGTCCTGCTACGATTACTCCGACAAGCAAGCGGTCCCCATCTCTGTGCCCAGCTACAAGCACATTGAGCTCAACCAGGAGAAGTTTGTGGTACAGCATTTATGAACGTGTTGATAGATATGGTTATGGCTACTGTTCAGTTATAAGTGATCTTTGCTAGGGTTCTAATACTGGCCTAAACCTCCAGGCATTGCTTCAGGACATATGTTTTTCTTATTATCTGTTTCTGCTCTAACTCTGTCATTGCAGGTGTATAATGTGTACATGGCAGGCAGACAGCTTTGCTCCAAGCGTTACCGGGAGTTTGTAATCTTACACCAAAACCTTAAGCGAGAGTTTGCTAACTTCACATTTCCCAAGCTGCCTGGAAAGTGGCCTTTTTCCTTGTCAGAGCAGCAGCTCGACGCCCGACGCAGAGGCTTAGAAGAATATTTAGAGAAAGGTGAGTGGAAATGTTGGAAAGTCAAGAGTGCAAGAGTGAAGTCAATGATCAGTTACGTCATATGTAAAAGGTCTTGCCCAAGTTTTTTTGTTTCATCTGAAGTTGTATTTGCTTAATAATAACTCCCTCTACAATCAAATGCTTACAGAAACTCTGGGCGTGTTAAGACTACATAAGTCTGATTGTATCATATATGTTGTTTGCATATGTTTTATAAAAAAGTCAACTAGCATGTGTTTGATCTGCAGTCTGTTCTGTTCGGGTCATTGGGGAGAGTGACATAATGCAGGAGTTCCTGTCAGAATCAGACGAGGTAAAAGAGGAAAGCCATTTGTGTCTGTTTTGTTAGTTTCCTCCCTGGGACAAGGTTTACCGGTTTTCTCCTGTTTTTTTTTTTTTTTTTTTTATGAACTAGAACTATAATGGCGTGTCAGATGTGGAGCTGAGAATAGCCATGCCTGACAAAACAACACTCACGGTCAGAGTTCGCAAAAACTCCACCACAGACCAGGTCTACCAGGTGAAAGACAACATAGTCCTGTTCTCTATTAACCATCGTGACCTGGACCTTATGGCCTGTCTGTTATTAGTCATTCTGTATGTGCCTCTCTTTCCCACTCAGGCTGTGGTCATGAAACTCGGGATGGACAGTGTAACATCCAGTTACTTTGCCTTGTTTGAGGTCATCAACCACACTTTTGGTGAGTAAGCTGACGCATCTGTTGCATCATGCTGATTTATTTTTCCAGTCATCACATCCATTGTGACTTCAGGTGTAACCTTGTGATGTAAGAACTTTCAAAATAATGGGTACCTTTGTGTACAGCTCGTTCTTCCTTTTTCAAGGCAAACCACACAAAAACACTGAATTAATTTTTTGTGAACTCTGTTCTCTGCTTGTTGCACCACATATAAAAGCAAGTTCATTTCTGATCTTTTAGGCAAAAACAAAACGGGTAAAAACAGTCTTTTTTTCCAGTCGCTCTAATTTTCTCTCAAAGTTCTCTCATAAATGACGCCTTTGTATTCAACAGTAATAGGAGTAAATGTATGAATATAGCTTAGCTACATTAACAAGTATAATACTTTCCTATCTGAATATGCAGATATTAGATTTCTTGCTTTGAATGTAAGAAGACTCAAATCAAATGACATTTGTGCAGCATTTCATGGTGATCAGTGCCACTAAAAGACAGAAGAATTATTTGGAATTTAATTGTCTCCTGGCTTTTTCTTTTCTCTCCTTGTCTTCTTCAGTACGCAAGCTTGCCCCCAATGAGTTTCCCCACAAACTGTATATACAGAACTATACCTCAGCCATCCCAGGAACATGCCTCACCCTGCGCAAGTGGCTCTTCACCACAGAAGAAGAGATTCTGCTCAATGAAAACCAGCTTGCAGTCAGCTACTTTTTCCACCAGGTGTGTGCTTATGTATAGCCCCTGTCACCCCTGCACTGCCTACTGCGTCCATTAGATCCCAAAACGCTCTGGCTGCTTTTATGCGTCTCCTAACTGTCCCCTGTATCTGTAGGCTGTGGATGATGTGAAGAAAGGCTTCATCAAAGCAGAGCAGAAGTCTTACCAGCTGCAGAAGCTGGCAGAGCAGAAGAAGATGTCCATGGTCAGCCACAAATCACAGTCACTCGAGTGACCAGCTTACACTTGTACTACTGTGTCTTGAAAACACTGCCTGGCATTTTGTCTCCTCTCTCCTGTCTCTTTTTAGTATCTGAGTTTGTTGAGGGCTTGCGAGGGCTATAATGAGATCATATTCCCCCACTGTTCATGTGATTCCCGACGTAAAGGCCACGTCATCACGGCTATCAGCATCCACCACTTCAAGCTGCACGCCTGCACCGAGGAAGGGACTCTTGAGGCAAGTGCACGTCGTTATGGCTGTAGTTTATATAAACTGAATTTGAATGGCTAAATCTGAATGCAGGGATTTCAAGTACACTTGGTTCAAGCAATGCAACTTTTACTTACTTGTATACAACTTCCCTGACACGATAAGGTCTCATTTTGCACACATTGATATGAATAATCTGATATGAGGCAATCTATTTTCTGTCTATGCTTATTTTTCTGAGGACCATTACTGGAGGTTTTATTGTTGATTGGTAACTACTGAGAGGACTATAGACTTGTTATCACTGATGTGAAATGTAATAGATCTGCGTATGTCTGGCACTTCTATGCATAAATTGTAAGTTTTGTTACAGAACCAGGTGATTTCGTTTGAATGGGGAGAGATGCAGAGGTGGGACACAGACGAGGAGGGTATGGCCTTCTGCTTTGAATATGCACGGGGAGAAAAGAAGCCGCGCTGGGTCAAGATATTTACACCTTATGTGAGTGCCACACATTAGGATATTCATAGGAAAAAGTTCATCACACCAGCTGATGCAGGGTATTCTGTATGTACAGTACAGTGCATATATAAGTAGTATTTATTAGCCAGCAGAAGCACAGTGTTTTATCTTGTTGATCTAAATCCATGTTTCTCTCTCTCTCTCTGCTTGCTGTGACTGGACGACGTTCAGTTTAACTACATGCATGAATGCTTTGAGAGAGTCTTCTGTGAGCTGAAGTGGAGGAAGGAGGTGATGACGTCTACTTACAGAATGAACTATGCCACTAAAAGCCATTTACTTGTGCCTCACTCATAGCTATTGTGTGATGGTGTCTGCAGGTGGAAGAGGAGGCTACAGACAAGGACAATAAGAACTGCAGTAAAGATGGTATGTGTGGCAAGGTAAGGCTTTGCCTGCCTCTGTCCAGTGTATGATCCAGTAATAGCTTATGGTCAATTGCCCTGCCTCTGTCTTTGTGTGTCATTACTTCGCCTTGGTCCTGATTGTGTTTTCTGTTGCAGAATATTTTCCAGCTGCTGAGGCACAGAAGGGATGGGGGCACCTAGGAAGAGAGATTGTTACCTCTTAACTACACACCGTCTTCATCCCCTCAGCTCATCTAGACCCAAACCCATCAACACTCAGCTCTTAACTACTGTGGTCATCAGTTAAACTCATCTCCTATGGCCTGACGACATGCAAACGCACAAGCATCTGCAAACAAACAAACAAATGAATTAAACAGAAGCATAAAAAGCTACAGACTCGTGTACCAGAAGTTTTGAATCCAGCACATCATAACCATGTGTTAAGTCGAGCTTTGTCCAAACGTCAATTCCTGGATTCACGCAAGCCTTTTTCTTATTCGGTGGGACTTAAAATGGAATGTGACAAGCTGCAGAGGAGGTGTGGAGACTTCTCTGAAGCCGTCTGACTTCAGAAAATACAGCAGAAGCAAGCATGCTGGACTAAGAAGGGAAATAAAAGTTGTTAGCACTGATCCCTGAAGGTTGACCCCAGAAAGACCCTGAGCTTCTCTACTGTGGACTGAGCATTGTCTCCTTTGACAGTGGTCCTTTATTGTCCACTGACACCTGTACTCTGGATATAAGGCACAGCTAAATAACATCGCATTTATACATTTACACATGTTTGGAATTAAAATAAGCATTTATAAAGGAAAATGTCAACATTTGAACCGACGAATGAGAGAAGGCACTTGGTTAGATATATTTTACATCCACACATGAGGATGCACACGAGCAGGATCATAAATGTAACACTAAAGTTGCACTATATCTGACAGTATTGACTGCCTCGAGATGTGCCATAGGGAACCTGAGACGCAGAAAGACAGCAAACTGTGGTGATATACTGTCACTGAATGACGTGGACCCGTTCATCAAACTCATAAATGTATAGTATCATGCAGTGCAAGATCTCCATGCATTTCAAGGTCCAGGTAGATCAGCAGTGATGCGCAGGGCTGAAGTGGCGTCAGTGTAGTAGCTTGACGGAACAGCAGGGGTCCTTCTCCCCCTACCTGCTAACTGGCTGAGATTGGTGGGAGCTCCCTCAGGATGGATGATAGCCTTTCCCATGCAGCACTATTTATCTTTGCTATACCCATAAGCTACTTGTGCTCTCCAGATTCAGGTTAAGTGGAGGAGGATGCCTGCACCCTGCTCTAACCTGATGCACATGGAGACCGCTTTGCTCATTTCCTAAGGGCTGTGTAGCACCTGACAGAGGAGAAGTTAAAATGTCAGTACCATTGTTATCTGCTGGTGAAGAGTCACAGATTGATTCTAACAGTTCTACCTGTTATACTTGATGGTGCTGTTCTCACAAGCCATTTGGGTGATTAATGAGCTTCTACAGATCCTGGTGGGTGCATAAAGGATTTTAATTGAATGGATTGAGGCTTGAATTGAGAGATTTAATTTTTGCAATCCAGAAGGCTAAACGCATTTCCCAGGATTCTTGTCTGCCCACTGAACCATGCCGGACATAGTCGATAGCCTGGCCTCACCTGATCAGTTCATCTTCACATGCTCGCTTTCTTTGCTCCTCTCTCTCTCGCTCTCGCTCTCTCTCTCGCTCTTGCTCTCGCTCTCTCAGACCGAAGTTAACAGTCACTCATGGTATTTATTTCACTAAGTGTTAATTTCAGTTAATTTCTGTTTCTCACCACTCCTTTAAAGAGTCACACTAAGAGGATGGAGATTGAGGACCTGCAGGGGTTTGATGTGTCGAAATGGAAAATTTTTCAGGCAAAGCTTTTGGTTACGTTGCTTACTGTAACAAAATGTAACATATTCTTTTAAATAAACAGATTTATTGATGCTAAGTTATGATTTTGTGCACACACATCCTTCCACTGTCCCTCTCTTCTCATTCTCTCCCTAACACAGAGTCTTATAATGAGATGTGGGAGACGATTACCCAAAGGCAGTGAAACGGCCGTTCCCTATCAACCCGCACTCAGCGTCTGGACCCAGTAATTAAAACCTATTGACTGCTGGTGATGTGGGACACAATCTAAGAACATCTAAATTTTGAAAAGCAAGCCACTATAAGCCCGTTACTTTGTTAACTTTCAGGCTCGGGTGCAGATCAGTTTCATCTTTTCATTGCGTGATGATAGAAATGATGCTCTGGCAGCTGAGATGTTCTCGTTTCTTTTCACTAATACATTGAGACAAGCTGACAACACTAGAAATAAGCAGGTAAAGCAAAGGAATATTGCATCATTATAACTGTATTATAATCATCTCGGACACTTTGACTGTGACTGAATGTGTTGAAGCCAAACAAAGAGCTCGAGGACTGTGGAGACTGCATTAAGTCTGCAGCAGTGTCCTTACTTTCCCTCTTGAGGAGCGAGCAGGTCTGTGTGTGTCTCTGTATGTGTGTGGGTGTAAATTTGTGCGACAGCAGCTGCAGATTGCGGTGGCCCTTAGACGCCAGAGACACGTCCTCCTGCATCCCACCGCCCTGCCTGCTGCATGCTCCCCTGTCTGTCCGGGTGTGGGCTGGTCGACGGACCGAGTCGCTGCGGGAGGAGGACGTCCTGCTTCTACTCCCTGTGCCGTATTGCATCTCTCAGCAGCGCGGCCGGTCCGACGGGCAGAAGGAGCCCAGTGGGTCAGCGAAGCCCTGGCAGCACGCGCCGGCCTCTCGGCGAGAAACTTTAAATCATCGCTAATAGCTGTAGGGTCTAATGCGCGAGTAGAGTCCTGCCAAAACATCAATTAGACAAATTCCATCATCAGAAAGTGTTTGCGTCGCTGAGCAGTAAATCATCTTCCACAGGAAATCCTGCCAAGGTTTGTCACATCATTTCTGATGCAGACATGCTCTGCCTGCTCTGAATATATCACCAATCACCCATAAATGCTGGTCTAAGTACAGATCAGCAGCAGCAGCATCACAGACGGGTGGGGCAGCCCCCTCCTCCCTCCCGCCTCTCCTATCGCTCTCTTCCTGCCCCTCTCTCGTTAATGAGAAATCAGTTAAAAACTTTATTGGTCCCTATTTGCTTTCTCAGCACATTGCCCCCCTTCCCCCCACCCCGTTTCTCTCACGTTCCTCCTGTGCTCTCTTTCATTCTGCATCCTCTCCATCCCTGTGCCTCAGCAAAGACCCCCCCCCTCATCGTGTTCTGTCTGGTTCAGCTTTTCGTCCTCTTTATTGCTCTGCTTCATTACCTCCATCCACCTTTTTCCTCTCCACCGCCTCGCTCGCGTTCCCGTCCTCAGCTCCCGTCTCCGTTTCCTGCATCCTTTTTGAAACATCGATCAGAGGAGGCACAGAACAGAACAGAAAATCCGATGCACGTCTGGCGAGGAGAACAGACAAGTTCATACCACAGCTTTGCTGCTCAGACTGTAACAAGCACTTTGCATCTGAGTGATCTGATCACCTCTGAGAAATGTAATGAGTTGCATTGAACATCGGGGTCAAGTTATCTTCCTCCTTTCACCTGGCGCCTAATTGAAGGCTGCGCTGAAAGTTCTCCACTATCTGACATGTTCCTTGTGTAGAAGACTGCTTCTTCCAAAGCCAGAAACAAAGCAATCGTATGGTTTTGTTCAAAATCACAAGGTAAATAGCAACAGATGGAAACAGTCCTTGCTGTTTTTACATCATCCTATTCATATTCAGCACTACAGTATAATCTAAAGCTGGTATTAAAGGCAGAAATGAGTCACCAGTGACATCATTCCAATACATTTATTGATGTGAAACCTTTTTCTATTGTCAGCTCCAGTTCCAGTGTCTAAAGATACTGATCACAATATTTTTGACAATATCAATAAAAAACACTGATGAAAAACAAAATTCAACTCAAACTCCTACGACGTAAATGAAAAAGCTCCAGAGGGCGCGTGTACTGTGTGAGCTGTGTTCATCATCGTGAGCATCAGAGCTTCGCCCTGTGCTGCCGTTATTGCCCCGTTAGCGTCTCAGACACTCCTGTAGGAGGCTCTGTCATCTTCATGCAGCACATCTGGATTGATTGATTTTTTTTCTGCTGAATGACTTCACGTTGTAAACACCGTAGCACAAATACGTCACAAACGTCGTCATGCTGCCCAGAGTGCACATGAATTCAGGAAGGAAACAGTTCAATATTAGTCCCCTCCACGTGTCACCGTCCACTTTTTCCCACTCGTGCACCAGGAAATGTTCGCTGTTGTATGTCACAGTGTCCTCAACAGCAATTGTGCTTCCAGCAAATCCTTCAGCCCCATCACAATCTTCTCAGAGGAAGTCTTTGGACAGCGCCTCTCCGAAGTTGGGCGCGGCCATGAGAATAGCGATGGTGCAGATGATGTTGAAGACGCTGAATCCCACCAGGCACAGCCGGTCGATGACGGCCGCAGCGAACTGCCACTGCTCGGCCAAGCTCAGCTGCCGGTCCTGCTCGCGAACGCGTTCCACCAGGAACTGCACCTCCACCAACAGGGCCTGCAGCTGGTTGTCCACGGCGACGGCCCGGACCACGCCGCTGGTGTGCATGGCCACCGAGCGCCCCGCTGCGGCCCGGGCTTCTAGGCCACAGGGTCCCGAGGGGCCGACGGGCGGCTCGGGGTCTGGGGACGCTGGAGGTTCCTGCAGGGCGCTCCCACACTTGGATGGTGGAAGCTGGTGATGGATGGGTGTGTCTCCTGCTCCTCCCGCTGCTCCCGATGCGCCCTCTCTATCCTCCCCACAGATGTACACCCTCCCAAGGCTGGTGGCTCGGTTCCTCTGCACCAGCTCCGGCTCTGCCGTGGTCTGGAAGGTCTGAAATCCCATGTAGGGCAGATGGCCGTTGGGCTGCGGGTGTGTGCCGGGGCCGGGCTCTCTGGGGCTTGGGTTCGGGAGACTGGCGGCCTGCGGGGGCGGGTGCAACACAGGGTGGTTGAGCTGGGCGAGGCTGGCCTGCAGGGAGCTGAGATGCTGGGGGAAGATGGAGGGCACCGGGGTGGGGATGGTGGCGGTGGTGGTGGTGGTGGTGGGAGAGGAGAGGGTCTTGCTCTGAGAGTCGGCCTGACTGTTGGCGAGAACTGGGTCTGCTCCCTCACCGGGACGCTTCATACGGAGGAACCAAGGGACCCACTGCAGCAGAACCAAGTTCACCTGGAAAAAACGAGAAACGACTTGAGAAATTCTGAAAATTCTGTGTTGTTGGTGTTGCTCTGTAAAGGTGTTTTTATATTATGCTGCGGATTCAACTCACCCAACGAGGCATCTGTCCGCTGTCGGGGCTGTGATGATGGAACTGGAGGACGATGACTGTGGCCACAACTGACATCCCAACAATAACCATTGTGCTGGCGAAGTACTGACCTGTGACAGACCAGATCTCACTCATAGGCATCTTAATAACCGTGTGTGTGTGTGTGTGTGTGTGTGTGTGTGTGTGTGTGTGTGTGTGTGTGTGTGTGTGTGTGTGTGTGTGTGTGTGTGTGTGTGTGTGTGTGTGTGTGTGTGTGTGCGCGCGCGCGCTTCCCCAAAAGCCAACCAAACCCACAGAGAGTCACTGACCAATCAGAGGCACAGAGTCCGAGGTGGCGGGCATGATCTCTGCAACCATCAGCATGAAGACAGTCAAAGACAGCAGAACTGTGATGCCTGGAGGTAGACAGGAGTCAGTGAGATGTGGGCTGGGAGAGGGTATTCTTAGAAGCGTATACAGTATGTATTTGGTATGCTGCACTTGACTTCTTACCACCATCATCTGTCTGTGTGACACTCCTAGGAAAACTCATTCGATTTTACTCTCTCATCTTCCCTGATGCCTTTTCTGCCCTTGTCTTTTCTCTGCCTCTGCTTCCCCCATCTCAGCCCTCGTGACACTATATAAAATGATCTAGAGCCGATTGAAGGTTTTCCAGTAATGTTGACAGAAAAAAGTTTCCCAGAGAAAAAACTGCAACTGCGAAACGCTGTAAGCCCATAAATTTGCATGTGTTTCCTATAAACGATGAACCCTATGTTTTCCATTTTCTCCGAATCGACCCCCCCGTTCCTCTCCTCGCTCCTCTTATTATTCCTCACCGAGGCTGATCTTCTCCCCAGAGTTGGCAGGGAGCAGGAAGACCAGCAGGGTCATGGAGGAGAGGAGCACACAGGGGATGAGGAGGTTGAGAGCATAAAACAGCGTCCTCCTCCGTAATGTCACCACAAAGGTTACGTCCGGGTAGGGCTCCGCACAGCAGTCGTAGAAGACCTCGTGACGATCCCCAGGAACCTCTGGGAAGTCCACAAAGTTAATGCATTAGGATGCAAAAAACAACTCAACAAAAACTGACTAATGAAATGAATTATTTTACAAAGATGGGATCATTTTAACTGAAATCACTGACAGTAAAATAGCTTTAAAAACAAGATTAATGCTTGAATCTGCAGAACTTAGATCAGTGTATTTTTTCTAACGCAGCAACACAGCAAATATTTTAATTGCACCTAAAGTCATTAAAAGGTTTTATGGCATTTTGTGAATTCTGCTAAATTTAAATTATACATCCAGTCATGAATCCAAAACTTTACAAGTACAGTATGTGTGGTTTTAATGTAACCTCTGTTACTAAGCAACAACAGTTTGTCATGCAGGGCCTCGGCAGCACAAGCCACACGTCTGCGTGACTTACCCAGCAGGTCCCACTCTCCGTTGGGCATGTATCCCGACACATCAGCCTCCTTCATCTGGATGTCCAGCAGCCATCCGTCAAATGTCCAGGAGCCGAATTTGAGCTCACAACGCTGGATGTCAAACGGAAACCATCGCACATCCACGTTGCACGTGCTGATGAATATTCCTTCAAATGAAGAAAGCATGAGAATAATTTACAATGAAAGGGAAGTAAATATCAAACTTAATTAATTCTGAGATGAAGATTCTTGATTAAACTCTTATTTGGTGCAGCCTTGTGGAAATGAATGTAGATTCAAATGTTTGATTGCATTAAGTATTCTTAGAATGAATGTGCTGCAGTGTGAGTAATGTTTTATACATGCAGAGCACATGACGACCGTGCTGAGGACTCACCTGGGGGCAGATATTCACAGAAGCCACTGGAGTTAACCAACACATTGGTTTTAAAGGTGGCAGGGGTGAAACGCAGGTTCTTAACTCCAGGGTACTCTGACTGGTTCCACTGGAGGTAGTGGTCATACCACTGCTAGAAAACACAAGCACAACTCGTGGTAATACACAGAGATAGACAGAGCCCCAAGCTGAACTATTAGAGGGTTTGACGAATTTACCTCAGTTCATTATTTAGTCTGTCTTCCTCCAGTTATTCTATTGTATAAAATACATTTGGTGCAGAGCAATTAAGGTATTTTCACTTAAATCCATAAGTCCTTAACTATCATCCTGCTCAAGCACCAAGACACTAAAAGCAGTGAGCATTTAGGGATGCACAGTGTACTAAACTGTACCATGCAGAATACAAGAAATGAATATCAGCTTTACTCTTTATTTATCATTGTTACTCATTACACTCACCATCTGTAGCCAGGCATTGGTGGTGAGAATCTGATTCTTCTCATCCTAGCATCCCAAAAAGCAATTTAAAAAAATGAATTAATAATTTAAAGGATTGATCTAGAGTTGTGATTTCACACCAATGACTATATATACATGCACATATATAAAAAATGATTAAGCTACAGTAACATGCTTTATTGTGTATTGTTAATTTAGTTGAACACATACAGTAATCAATGACCTAAAATACTTGGTAGTTTGGAAGATACTAGTATGTTTTCTAGAAAAGTGATGCGTTTTTCTTTAGTGGTTTATATTCTGTTGTGAGTCATTCATACCACATCCATGACCTGCATTAGGGTGAAGGAGAACTGAACAGTGAGTGGGTGGGAGTCATTGGCCACCGGTCTCTCCATGCGGTTGTAGTCCCTCAGCAGCTCTCTGAGCAGAAAGCGCTGGTGAGGACCTTGCACGGATACTGAAAAGGGAGGCGGAGGAGGGAGACAGAGGTTAATGAAGAAGAGCAGCAGGGGGAGAAATATGAACGGGAATATTAATGAAGCAATATCAGACAAATAATATTGCAAAAAAAGATGTAGAAATATGAGGTCAGGTAAGCAACAAGAAATTAAAGATTTTAACACAGGAGATAAGAAAAAGCACATTCACAATATATAAAAGAAAGAGAAGGAGACAAAACGAGAGGAAAGCAGAGAGGAGGAATTCCACTTTGCCTAATCAATTACGCCAGTGATTGATCATCAGCAGACGCTCAGAGTCTTTCCACTGTAACACCGTTAAAATGTCAGATTCATTCTTTCCAGGAAATAGTGGTGCCATTAAACACTGAAACACCCCTCACAGACGCACACAGCACTCACAACAATGAGACCGGGGAAGTTTCTCTCTCATCGACCCTATAACTCCACCAAGAGCTTCGATTTACTCTTAATTCATTGCCCACAAGGCAAGAGGCGAATTAAAATGTAATATTAGTGCAAACCAATATTCATCTGTCTGTCTGTCTGTCTGTCTGTCTGTCTGTCTGTCTGTCTGTCTGTCTGTCTGTCTGTCTGTCTGTCTGTCTGTCTGTCTGTCTGTCTGTCTGTCTGTCTGTCTGTCTGTCTATCTATCTATCTATCTATTATATTGCTGCATGCTCATTTTCCTATACACTAACAGAAACTTGCTGACAGGACATTAAAGATCCCAGTAATTGAAACACAATAACAGAAAACACACTTGTTCGAGTGCAGTCTGACTCAAAGCACCAACGAAAGTCTCTTACCTTGGAGCAGATTCCCGACTATCAGCAGCCACAGAGCCACAGCCTGCCACATGCTGCATCCCTCTCTATTACGAGAGAAACCGTGGAAGAGAAAGAAACGGAGAGAGAAGGTGAGGGAGCGTGAAACAGAAGGAGAGAAGAATGCGGACTGTGTGATTCTGGCTGTGAAGAAGGACGACGAGAGAGCAGTAGAGAGGAGGAGAGAGCAGGAGAGAGGAGGTGGGTGAGAAATGCAGGGAACCTCACACTCCTCTGAAGAACGAGATGCTGTGTGCTGGAGTCACATTCTGTGAGCTGGGCTTCCTGACCTACAGCTCAGGCTCACCCTTCATGCTTCTCTGCACATTAGGTCTTGCAGACTTTCTAACATGCAGTTGCATGCATGCAGCATGTCAAATATCCAACACCCTCTATAATTCTTTTGATGATTTCCTTACTGTTTTTTCATACATCTTCTGTATACGGACTCTATGGAGTAATAGCATGATATCAACTGCGCAGGCATGTTCAACTCACTCACAAGAAGGAAAACAGGTGCAGGCAAAAACATACACATTTTCTCTAAAAACTAGCCACCAAAAAGATAACAAGTTTAACAATGATGTTCCCACTATCTCATTTTTACCAACAAGCTATTTCTTTGAATAGACTTTGCTTTTTAACTCTTTAATAATCTGACATCAGCCCATCCATAGAGAAATGCTGACACCCGCTGGATAGATCCATAAGGTGCAAGTTATCACTCGCTTGACTATTGTAGAAGTACCCTGATTTTTAGGTCAAGGTACACAAAAACACATACCACTCATAAAACACTTCAGACACTTAACTGTTACATCTACAAAAATCATTTTAAAAATATTTTATTCGTTTGATAAAAACTATTACTTTTCAAAAACATGTTTGATTGTGATTTTTAGCAATTTTTGTAAAATTCACTAGACTCAACGCATTCAGCCCTGGGTTGGTATTATCTTCACGCCTGCAGAACGTGAACGTCGCCGCAAAAAAACATTCAAACCTGTGTCTACGTGTCTACGTCACTCAAATGCGACCGGTAGTTGTTGTTGTGTCGCATTCCGATGGCGTCACTTCTTCGTGCACCAGTTCTTTGTTTCTGTCGCTGCGTTAACACACTACTCCGCCACAGGAGCTCATAGCAGCCAAACGCTGCCAGTTAAGCTAACAGGTGAGTGCCACTAACTGTTCTTAAGTAATTTGTTGTGGTTTGGTTGAGGCAATATTGAAGCGTTGTGCGTTAGTCGACAGAACAGCAGCCGTGCTGCAGGTGACCGAAATGGTGCAGTGCCAGTGCGGTACTAACAGGGAAGCTAACGTTAGCTAGGGGAGCGATGCTCATTTGGCTGCTGCTACCTTTACACGTTGCCCTGTGTGTGGCTTTGTAGTAACACTTTTAAAAGGTTAGAATCGGACTTCTTCAGCCACGACACGGTGACACAACAGAACATACAACTTTAGCTCTATGCTGTTGTACGAAGTGTGCTTACTGATTGAAGTTTTCGCCATTCAGGATCCTAAGCTAACAGTAAAGAGTTTTGTTTGAGTGTTGTGATTTTTTCAGACTTATATGTATTACAATGTTATGTGTAACAACACAATTTTATATGTATTGTATGTATTCGAGATATTGTTACACTCGCTGTAGTGTAGCGTGGTTAATTTATATTAGACTGGCAAAGACATTTAACTAAAAGCATCGCAAACAACTTTACTTCATTGAAATGGGAATCTGATTTGAAACATAAAGAGGTGGAAGTTGTTATCATCGTGTTGTTACAACACACAGCTGTTGTTTGTTTTACTGTCCTGTTTGTGATCACAAAAGGTGCTTTTAGAGCCTGTTCCGATTCATCTGGGGTTCTAACGATGAAGCACTGGTACTGAATAGTTCTTGTGTGCTTCAACAGACCGACGCAGGCCTGAAAACGGCGTGGTTTCTTTTTTTTTATTTGTAACTTTATTGATAACGTGTAGGGAATGTTTTAAACGACATGAGTAGTGGTTAATAACCAATGTCTATATAAATAGTGTCGACTTTTGTGATACAATTTTCTGAGATGAGACAATTTTAGCGACGTAAGCTGAGCTATCGTGTTAGCATAGCCAGTCCTGGTCAATCGATTAAAGACACGTCGAGCCACATGATGCAGCTGTTAAAATAGCATACGTTAGGCATGTGAATTTATACGGTCACACACTGTACCACATAAAATGAAGACAGCGTTGCCAACAATCCTCATCCGCGTTGAGCGTAACCCTGTCCATGTTAAGAGTATGAGTACAATTGGTAAGTTGATTAGCTCAGCGGTGACACGAGAACTGATAGAGATTAAGTGTTGGAAATGCCTCCGTTGCAGAGCAAGTGCCCACGTAGTACAGGGAAAGGACTCAGCACATGAATTTATAGAAACCAGAAGCAAAACAACCCCTTACGCAGAATGACTCTTTCTCTTGGATAATGAACGTCGTTACGTGTTTATATGAACACTGTAACAGTCCATTATGCATCGTGGAATAATAAAATACCTTTATGCAACATGTCAGCTTTCCCAATGTGTGATCTGGGTTACACGCTAAACAAAACGTGTTCCTGGAGGAGCAGCAGCAGGCACATGTGGCTGTGTTACTCGTGCTTAGTAGCGACCTTCACGCTGTAGTACTCCTTCCATCCTGTCACAGGAGCTCTGCGTTTTGCTGTGGTATTTGTGTCCCCCAAACTATTACGTTACCGCCAGTCTCCATCTTTTTACCCCCTCCTTTGTATTTTTAATGTGTGAATCTGATCTGAGCATGTGTCTCCTGTGCCGCTGTGCCCTTGCAGCTGCCCACTAATCTCACTGATGACGTTGGACCTTGTCGAAACATAGGCGTTAATCTTCAGCTGTAGACGAGCTATACTTTAATTATTCCTGTTATTCTCATGGCGTTTACTGTACGCCTGCCCACATGCGTTGTAGCCCCTCTCACGCCTGGCCTCGATTCGTCTCCGCGGGTCACGTGACTCAAAATGGAAACTTATCCTTCCCCAGAAATGATACGGAAACTTAACTGGTTGCTTGGCCTCTGTTTCGCTTTGCTTTCTTACGCAGCGTTAACACCTTTGCATTAAATAAGGCAATACTGTGCAACAGCGGCGCGTTTATAAGCGAGCATGGTCTGTAACGTTAGTAGAAGCTCTGGAGACGACCGCGCTCAAACGTAGCAAGACCCAAGAAACCACGCGCTTTAACAAAGTAGACGCTTCTAATCTAGAGCTGATGATCTGCTTAATATATGATTCACGTCTCTCGTGCTGCTCTTATTGAATTTTTGCGAGCTCACCTGAGCACGAGAAAACTACAACAGGATCAATAATCACACTTTTTGCTACCTTTTTTTGGACTGCTGCAGGTGAGATCCATCAAAGCCCTATGCTACCGGTGAATGCGCTGATTGCATGTGTAGGTAGTGGACGTGGATCTACGTGGGTTCAGAACTAAGCAGGCAGGGCACGTGAAGGACACTCAGCCGGAGCACGGGGTCACTTTGACGGTCACACTTGCAGCTATTTCGCTTTTTCCTGACACGACAGCATCACACGTGCAAAACAGTTGATTCATCAGATGTCAAATGTCTGGTCGCGGCTGTGCCTGTGCCCAGGCTCGAAACAGAGACTAACACATGACAGTGGACACTTAAAAAAAGAGACTTGTTATTTTGGCTGTCAACTGTTAACTTGCATCAGGGTCAAGATGAGTCAGTTCCAGCCCCATTTGGCCCCTGGGCTCAGAGCCTTGTCGGGCCCTATTACTCTGATGAACCAACACTAGGCTGTTCTCTAATAATGTGGCCGGGCTCAGCCCTGCTCAGCTCTGAGCGACAGACCAGTGACGCTGACTGGGCCAGAGGGGATGAAACCTGACTCAATATTAGGTGTCTTCTTGTTGTCAGCCTCACTGATATATACATTATTGAGTGTTGTCAGATATGATACTCGAGGCTGAATCAATGTTTGTTGTACCAGAGAAGGATATTGAAATTCTGTGCTAGTTTGCACAATCAACATTTCCTCTTGATGGGTGTTTGGGTTGTGTCTTCTTGTGTTATGGCATGACCAAATGGACTTAGCTCTGGAAAACGTTACAGCCATATCACAATAGCTGGAACTGCCAGATAGCAGATACATAGCTTTTGTTCTACACTGTATAACTGTCCTTCATGTTTTTGTGTCCTTGGAGTTGTTCCATTTACCTGCATCAGTGTTTCACTTTCACCCCTGTTACGGATCCCGATCCAGCAATAATTTGTAAGGCCAGAAATAAAATAGAATGGTCACAAGAGCATCTGAATTATTAATCACCATCCTTTTACCCTGAGATTAAGTTTCAGCGTGACTGGGAGAGACAGCATGTCACACTGCAGTATCCTTGCAGACTAGATACTGTACAGTCTCAAGATGTACACAGTAGTGTTGCAATTGTTGAGGCTCTGAGTAATTTTATGCTTCTCACAATGCAGACACTTCATTGCCCACTTTTAACGACAGGAGGCCAGAGGTGTAGGATAGGATGACATTAATAAAGTTATCTGCTTGGTAGAGATTCAATGACTTGTTCAATGATACTTAACAGGTTGGATGTTATATTACTCTGCAGTCTGTTTTTCTTCTTTCTTTTTTATTGTTATTTTATTGTTATTTACTTATAAAAATATAAAAAAATATTCTAATAAGATTGTCATTTGTTTGTACTCCAGGTGCTCCCAGTGAATAACTGGTTTGCTCTGACTGTCTGTCAGGGTCTGCTGTGTGTGCTGGAAGAAGGACATTGATATAGAAGCTGCACAGCCAGCTGCACCAGCCCTTGACCCTCATCCCCTGCGATATGAGCAGAGGTAGAGGAGGGCCATACAACGAACACTACCATCGGCATACACCGCCCCGCCTCCAAGACAAACAGAATTACTACAGACCTGAACAACCCTTGTTCTTTCCCAGGACTGGCCCACAGCAGATCCCATATTCTGGTTACTATGGCAGTCCCAGCCCTGCGGTAGTGCCCAAACAACCTCCTACCCCACCTCTCATCGCCTCTGCTCCACCAATACCAAGCCACAATAAATTAGGCCCTAAACCTGACTGCTCACATATTCAGAATTATAGTCCTAGCCCTGGTCCTAATTCATTTCAGTACCAACAGGTAGAGTTCCTTAGAGGGCAGAGGCCCGAGGCTCCTGATTTCAGAACTAGCCCACAAGTAGAGGGAGTGGTACCTGACCAGCCACCTACGTTTACACACCAATCCTCAGTAAGGTACAGTAGATATCAGAGTTCTAGTAGAAGCCCAAGGAGTAGAGGTAGATATAATCAAGACAAGGGTTTTGCGAGATGTTTATGGGGTCCTCCAGGCCCACAATTCCCTAATCAAAACCAGTTTCAAGGTCAACCTCACAACCAGTACTCAAACAGACAATGGTGTGTCCAAACTGAGTCTGTTTGTGACAGTTTTAGTAATTTGTCTATTCATAGGGACAATCCGAACCGAAGAGAGCAGTTTGGCAGATACTCTCTGTCCGGCAGCTCTGCAAATTCAAATTTTAATAAAATTAATATCACTCTCACTCCAGACATCCAAGACACAGTATACAGAGCTTTGGGTTCTTTGAAGAAAAGTGAAAGCATCTCTGCCAAAGTGTTAGCCAGAAAGCTGCATCTGCCTAAAAAGATAGTTAACAAGGCCCTCTACTCTCTGGAGCAATTACAGAAAGCCTCCAAGCAAGGACTCACCCCCCCAGAGTGGACCCTTTACAGAGACTCGGTCACAAGTAAGGAAGATCAGTACTGTTTGGAAAGTCCACCATCCCAACTGTATGTCCACCTAGATTCCCCAAAAAAACCTCAAGCTAAGGTTGATCTAACAGTAGAAACATCAGACAGCATAGGACCAGGGAATGAAGAGGAGTCTGACTTAGAAGCTAGTTCTTTTTACTCTTCTTCTTTAGAGTCTGAATCTGATTCTGAGGAATTACAGTCACCAGCAAAAGGTCAACAAAAAGGCTTAGGACATCAGAGCACGACCAGCTCCTCTAATCAGGAACTTGAGCTTCCTACAATGGGAGAACAGAAAGAGCTCATCCTGCAGTACCTCCTTAATGCAGAGGAGGCAAGTGCACTTACCATAGCCAAAAATGTGGGTCTTCGGAATGCCAAGCAGGTAAATCCCACCCTTTATGCCCTGGAGAAGCATGGAGACGTCAATAGGAATGATGAAGTCAGCCCTCCCACCTGGGAGCTGTCCACCCACTGCAGACAGAAGATGGAGAGGAGCCTCAAAGCTGCAAAGAGTGCTCCAGTTGATGGAGGTAAGATGGAGCAGGCAGTGTGGAAAGAGGAAACGGAAGGAGAGTCCAACTTTTTGCCATCGGCACTCCCACCAATACCAGGCCTCGAGCCACTGCCACCACTGATGGAGCAAAGTCACAGTGAAACAGTAGGTTTTCATGCGAATATTTTAATAAAATTAAAAAAAAAACTTATGTGGAAACAAAGACATAATCATAAAAAAGGTAATAAAGATTTACAACTCAAGATTCAAAGTATAACAATGTTTTTATGTTTTCTTCAGTCTCTTTCCTCTCTTCACCCTTCCACATTCACCTTATCTCAAGACAAAGACTCCAATGAAAGGCAATGGGCCACGGATGATATCCCAGAATTCCTCAACGCCATTCGGAGGGAGACAGACGCTGAAAAACGGGCAGCAGAAAAGGCCAACACTATGGGCACTGTTGCTGTCTCACTGGCAGCCCCTCCTCCACAGAACCTGTGGGCCAAGTTACAGGAGCTGAGGCTGAAGAACCCCGTCAGTGGCCTCATGGAGTATGCACAGTATCTGGGCCAAAACTGTGAGTTCCTGCTTCTCGACCAGTCGGGACCCTCCCACGACCCAAGGTTTGTGACCCAATCTCCTCCTAAATTGACCCTGTTATCAAGCAAAAACAGTGTCCACATGAACCCGGCTGTTCATTTAACAAGGTGCTGACAGATCACTGTATTCCTGTGTATTGTCCCTGCCTGCCAGGTTCCGTATGCAGGTGATGCTCAATGGGAAGCTGTTTCCAGTGGCAGAGGCTTCCAGTAAGAAGGTTGCGAAAAAGGACGCCGCTGCAGCCGCTTTACGCGTTCTCGTTGAGGAGATGCAAGGAAGATCGAGCACAGGCGAAAACGAAAATTCTGCCAACATGGGCCAAGTGTTGAGTCTGCTTCCAGACAACAGTGTATGTTGAATTTTAATAAGTGAAAATAAGCTATTTAAATGTCACAGTTCTAAAATGTTAACTGCTAATCAGTGGTGGGCAAACAGCAGATATCAGCCAAAATATCAATATAAAACCACTTTGACTTCAGGGGCCGTACAGATGATTAAATCCAACTTGCCCACACATGCCCTCACAATGATTGGTTAATTGCTGCCTAGTCACACATGTATCAACTCTATGCTTTACCTGCCTTGCTGTCTAACAGGGGGCAGTTGAAAGCACGGGGGGATCCAGTAGTACAGAGGGTATAGAGGGTGTGGGAGCTCATCAGCCTCTCTCTCGCTCTCTGCCTGGTGGGAAGAATCCAGTATCTGTCCTGATGGAGTACAGCCAGCGCAGTGGGAAACCCATTGAGTTCATCATCACCGGGCAGGCGGGTCCACCCCATGACCCACGGTACCGCCTCTTCCACCTTCCTCTGAATCAGTGCCTTTAGACGTTTCCTTCCTCACACTGAATATTCCATATTTCTGTGGTAGTTGCAACTGGTCAACTGTCATTTTCATCCATCCACTTCTTATAATAATTCCATTCTTTCCTTGCTTCCTTCGGTGTTCAGGTTCATGTACAGAGTGAAGGTTGGAGAAAACTTGTTTGCAGAGGCCTCAGCTCCAAGCAAGAAGGCAGCCCGCCAGCTGGCAGCAGAGGAGGCTGTGAAGGAATTAATGGCTGATGGGAGACTGCAGCTCAACAAGGTGAGAAGCACAGAATTATTAGGTGTTCATGGTTGATATGCCCAGAAAAAGTGCAATTCTTCTCGCAAGTAACGAGTCTGCTCACTCTGTTCACTGTCTGTCTTCCAGCCTCAGTTGCCCCTGGGCTTCCCTGGTGAATGTGAAGGCAGTGCGTCTGGGATTGCATGCCCATCATTGCCTCCTCTGACTGCTGATGAATTGCGAGCGGCACACGAGGCAGGGGTCGGCGACCTCATCAACCACCTGAACAACAACGCTGTTTCAGGTCTTCTGGAGTATGCTAGAGCTCGGGGCTTTGCTGCCGAGATCCGCCTTGTGGGCCAATCTGGGCCCCCACATGAACCTAAGTATGTACTAGCTGCATAAAGGTACATCAGCACATGTTTAACACATTCGCACTGTATAAAAACACCCTGTTGACCTCTTCATAATGTTTAACCTAACTTTTCCATTGCATCTCGAGGTTCTAAAGTGAGAGAAACCTCTAATTTTTTCCTGTTTGCACACTTTCTCATTTTAGGTTCACCTACCAAGCGAAACTGGGTGGCCGGTGGTTCCCTCCGGTCTGCGCATCCAATAAGAAACAGGGAAAACAGGAAGCCGCAGACGCTGCTCTACGGGTTCTGATTGGAGAAGCGGAGAAGGCAGCGCGCACTGGGGAGCTCATCCCAGCTGAGGTACCAACTTCCATATGAATATTTAATAAAATGCGCCTTTTTCTGGCTCAACGTTGTTAATGATGCAGTTCATTATAAAAGTAGAGAAACTGAGATAATTTTAGGTTTTGTTTACCATAGTTACCTGAGCTCTAATGCTGAGCTTCAACTCATCTAGTAAACAATCTGTATCTGCTACTAACACTGCACTGAGCAAAAATGAATTGCAATAATTTCCCCATGATAGTTATTTGCAGGTTCATCATGGTTGGTACATTTCCTATGTTGTCTTGTTCTGTGTACGTTTAGCTTCCAGTGAGTGGGAGTACTTTGCATGACCAGATAGCGATGTTGAGTCACCAGCGCTTCAACGCCCTCACGACACGTATCCAGCACAGCCTTCTGGGACGCAAGATTCTGGCGACCATCATCATGAGGAAGGGGGAAGGCCTGGGAACTGTCGTTAGCCTGGGAACTGGTATTTATAGTAGCATAAACATACAACCTATAAACGGGGCAGAAAAAGAATCATACAAAAGGAGCTGTCACTGCACTTTGGCCATGGTGTTTAGATTTCTATGCTCAGACTTGTGCCCTGTCAGAAATCTAAGCCAGAACTAGGTCACTGCAGAACCCGAACCGTTGCATCGTGCTGTCTGACATTGAATGTGTCTTTTTTTTTCTGTCAGGAAATCGCTGCGTTAAAGGGGAGGAGCTGAGTCTTAAAGGGGAAACGGTGAACGACTGCCACGCTGAAATCATCTCCAGACGGGGATTTGTTCGGTAGAAATAGTTTTCACTTTTATTAATATTTCTCTCCAGCTTCTAAAAATATTCAGCGTTCTTCCTTCCCAGAACCAGTCCACAGCATATTATTTATAAGCTGAAATCAACGTCTCCTCCTTCCTCAGATTTCTGTACAGTGAGCTCTTTAAACACTATGACGGTGCAGACGATAGTATATTTGAGCCAGCGGAGGAAAACAAACTGCGGCTTAAACCTGACATCACCTTTCACCTTTATATCAGGTGGGGCTATCGAATGTTTACCATGTCTTTGTTTACCGCCCTCCACATTCTCATCTTTCTCTCATTCTGCCCATTAGTCAAATACTGTACATCAATGTTTAATGTTTGTATCAGTGTTTCTCTGGTTTTAAACCAGAGACCAGGCTGTTTGGCTGTATCAATATCTCCTGTCTCTTCTTCTGTTACCTTGTCCATAGCACGGCGCCTTGCGGGGATGGGGCTCTGTTCGATAAGTCCTGCAGTGAGGCGGGGGACGAAGGCGAGGGGCACCAGCCTCTGTTTGAGAATGCTAAACAGGGCAAGCTTCGCACCAAAGTGGAGAACGGTGGGTGAATGTTGCAAATGGCGCTCTGCCTCTTTGCCATGCCAGGCGCTTGATTCCTCATCTTGATCTTATGCGTATGCGCCGTTAAATCCACCAGGCGAGGGCACCATTCCAGTGGAGTCGAGTGCCATCGTGCCCACCTGGGACGGTATCCAACACGGCGAGAGGCTGAGAACCATGAGCTGCAGTGATAAGATCCTGCGGTGGAACGTCCTGGGCCTGCAGGGGGCATTGCTGACCCACTTTTTACATCCCATCTACCTGAAGTCAATCACTCTTGGTAAACCTGCTGTTACCTTGTCACTGTTGTTAAAGTCTGACAAGTTATAGTGTGTGTGTAATTGAAACAGTCACAGTTTACATTGCTACTCGGCCCAAATGTGATTTTTACCACCTGTGTTTTGCTGCGTTAGGATACCTCTACAGCCACGGTCACCTCACACGTGCTGTATGCTGCCGATTGGCCAAAGACGGTGACACTTTCACCCAGAGCCTTCCGTCTCCCTTCACACTAAACCACCCAGAGGTAAGGGTTGGCTGTGCCATATGTGGACAGTAGTTGGCAATATGAGGTTATCCTCGAGCAAGCATTTCAATTTGTGCCCGCACAGCAGTTTTGTCATGGCTCATCATCCCTAAAATGGGCTTGTCCATCATTTAGTTGGAAGTGGGTACATTGCTATCACACCATAAGTCATGTAGCTGAGAAATGCAGTAGCTGGCACAATTCAACACACCTCATTTATACATCACTTACACATCTGCCACTTCTGACACTCCCTAAACATCATGCCCCCCTCACCAGTCACACATGAATTGACAGTGTGTTTGAAACTGAAGAGCTAAATTGGACAGATGAAAAGTGTTTCCTTCATCACCTCCCTTCTCCCGCGCGTCCTGCTCTGTCTGTAGGTGGGCAGGGTGAGCGTGTACGACTCCACACGTCATACGGGCAAGACCAAGGAGTCCAGCGTGAACTGGAGTTTTCCTGACCAGTACTGTGTAGAGGTGCTGGACGGGACCAACGGCAAACTTGATGGGTATGTATATATGTAGTGTGGTTCTTGTTTTACTCATTGCATTAGTGACAGCACATCTGAAATTTAAGTCACTTGTTTACCTTTTGTGAAAATGTGTTTTAATGTTGTCTTTTAGCTGACTGTCAAATGCTTTGAGCATCTGCACCACCTAAAACTGTTAATAGTAGAAAGTGATGTCAATTATAGAACAATAGAAAAATTATAATGTATAACTGCCAACCTATGAACCCTTTAATATCTTTTTCCCTCTAGGAACAAACTGGGCGTTTCTCGTGTGTCCAAGTCCAACTTGTTCTGCCTGTTCCGCGCTCTGTGTCAGCGGTGCGGTCGCACTGAGCTCCTCTCCCTACCATCCTATGCCCAGGCTAAAATGTCAGCCATGACCTTCCAACTAGCTAGGAGGCACTTCTTCCAGGCCCTCAGCAACCAGGGCTATGGCGCCTGGATTGGTAAACCACTGGAGGAGAAGAGCTTTGAGGCAGGAGAAGGAACTGCGAGCAATGGAGCAAATGCCTTCATGGGATACGGCAGCAATAGAAATGGCGATGAGATGGAGTACAAACAGGACGAGGTGTAGAGGAGGCAGGGTGCTTTACTAACTGGGTAAATGAAGCACAAGGCATCGGCAGATCAGAAAGGTCAACATGAAGTCAGAACAGTGTGAAATGTGCAGCCAGTGGCCAGAACTGTGTCTTCTGGTGGAGCATGGTTAACGGCTGAAGAGGAAGAGTGATAGAAGGAGACATAACAGACAGAGGAGTTGCCTGAAGGATGGAGGGGGGGGTACAAGAGAAAGCAAACACTACATAGAAAAAACGCAATTAGTGAAAAGCAAACTGGCAAAAGCTGAGTTATGTTAACTTGCAGAATGAGAACTTTGTCAACATCATTCATAGGTTAGTTTTCCTCATAGTGTAGTGTTGTTATGTTGCACTGGGAAACATGGTTATTTGCTGCATGTTTGACAAATGCAATTGTGGTTTTCACCTGCTGGACCTCTGGTTGGTTGAGTTCTACCCGTAGTCATTCATCCCACCACAGCCTCCGTCGTAGCAGCGGTTGTGATTGAAGCTAGTGCGTATAGTTTTGGTTTCAGTCCATGTCAGTTCTCCATCTTCCATATCCTGCAAATGTTAGCAGAAGCAGCAGAACCCCTTCTGTGTCTGCTTTTTATTACTGTACACTTTGCTCAGTACTTTCCCAGCTCTCGGTGCACAAAGCTTTTACTGTACAGATGAACGTCAATGCCAACTCTCGCTTCCAACATGAGGCTTTAACTCCTATGAACTGATGAAGTGCACACACTCATTGACCATCCATCCACATGGTTGTTGCCATGGTTTTCATTTGTACAGCATAGATCACCTTCTTGATCAGCCCCATAATTTCCCTCTGCCTTTATATACTTTGTCTGATGTCAGGAAATACAAACATTTCTTTGATTGCTTTCTTTTCCTGAAGTGTTTCAGAAACTCGCTACTGTCCTGCCTGCAGCCCGTCTGCACATGTGTTTCCTTTTTTTTGTTTGTTTACAACTTGATATGAAACGACCAAGAGGTGAGTTGTGTTGTTTAGAGAGTGTTTTTCTGTTCCTGTTTTCTCCTGGTTATATGTAGATGAATAATGCAATACATACATCAGGTGTATACAAATACATGAACACCCAAATGTACAGTGAGGTTCAAAGGCCTGAGTCCAGTTCCAGAAAATATATTTTAAACTAACACAATAATTTATTATTGAAAAAAAAATTGATATTTTTTTAATACCATAGTTAGTTAAAAAATAATATTTACAGAAAAATAAGATTCCTCTGTATTTGCTCTGTTTTTCATTAACCACTACACTAACAGTTTTCGTGGAATTTAAAATTGGATTATCCAAGCCTTCTGTCAGGAATGTCATGGAATTTTGCAGATGTGTGATGTGTGGTTTGGAAGAGAAGCGGGACTTGGTTTAGCTTTGCTGTGCAGAGACGGCATTTTACCGTCAAATGAGTCATTCCTGGTTTTAGAAGGAAAGTGATGGCAGAGCGGGATCGGCTCTCCGTGCTCCGTCGGGCCTTTGATGTTTATAAATGTATATGAACAAGAAGCTTTAAAACATATTTTTGTTTTATATTGTATAACATGTACATCTTGTGTTACTGGACTCAGACTCTTGTACCTAACTGTATGAATATAGTATAAAAGTGGTTAATGTATATATTTTAAAATCATCTGCATTTTCTTTTATAAAATCTTTTCCTGTTTTAATGAAAATTTCAGAGAAACATGCTGGTTTTCTTTTTTTTTTTTTTACCAATAAAGTTTGGAACATTTGAAAAAAAATGTTACTACTTTTCAGCGTAGTGAGTTTGTGACTGCCTTTTACAGGAGCATGGTATTTTGTCTGGTTCTTTAGTCATGGTTCAGATTACTCTTTGATATCTCCCAGAATTGACCTGCATCCAGATCAGTTGGCTGAAGGTTTGCGTCCTCACAGCAGGGTTTCCTCAGTGCGGGGTTTGAGTTCAGCTCGCCTGTGAGCTGCTGCAGAGCAGTGCAATGCTGAGAAGCATCAGCAGATGGAAGCATGTGCACACCTTAGAGACGGCGGCTCTCCTGTGCGTGCACCTGGAATAAGGCTGCATGAGATGAGCCCCGCTGGGCTCCATATGCAGGGTGACTGTGGTTACGGCTATAATAACAGCTGATGGGCTTTAAAGGCTTATGCTTTGGTCCTCATTCATCTAGTCCTTGTTTGGTTTGCAAAGCTTTGTATAAAAGTTGTACTTTTATATTCTGTGTGCTGATCGGGTAAGGTGAAGGTATTTAGTTATACACTTGACTAAATCTACCATAATTATAATCTAACAAGCAAAACATTGCTCATTTGGTTAAGTCTCATAGGTATACTGTACTAAATACTATATATTTACTTACAGTTTAACATCTAATCAAATGCGGAACAACATGCGGCTATTGAATGTCCAGCAGAGCCTGTAGGAAGTAGGATGTAACTGGAAACAGGTTCAGATCAGTGTTTATTTCTGTGTATGTGGTTCTGTACCGCAGTCCTCGGTTCGGTTCATTTGTACTTGCCAGGGGACAGAACAATGGCAGCCTTCGTGCCAGCCAATCAGCGCAGCGCCTCATAAACACTTTTACTGTTGATCCGCCTCTCGATAGTCTGTTTGATTAGAGGAGTGAACAAAACAGCCACGTGCCCATCGACTGTAGCTCTCGGCTGCATTTCTATCACTTCTAGGTGCGTGTTGTCCAAGTAATGGGGTGCTCTTCAGTCAGCATCTGGGCCCATCAGGCCGGCTTTGTGGTGGGAGGGGGCGACTAATGATAGAGGGAGAGGAGCAAAGCACGCTGGAGGGAAGGATGGATGAGGCGGACGGCGCTTCGTGGAGTGAAATATTAGTGCAGACCGAACGGCTTAAACAAGCCAATCGATGCTCTCCAATGGAAATAAATGAGAGGAGGGAAGGAGGGAATACATAGATGCAGGCTGAGTGGAGGAGAGGATGATTTAGAAACGAACGGTCTTCTAAGGTGTAACAGGACGGATGGAGCTCACATCACAGCACATGATGGCGTGGAAAAGGCCAGTGTGTTTTAGTTGTAGCAGTAGTTTGGAGAGTGTTCTGGGTGGATTCCGGCGCTCCACAACTACATTTTGGGCATTTTGATACTTTTCATTGCCATGAAATTTAGATGATGACGCCTTTAGCTGTTCCTCGGTTTGTCCCTAGGTGCCACCAACAGGCTGACATTTAAATTTTACATTTGGAAGGATTACCTTTCACCAGATCCCCTTAGAAGAGAATGTAATAACTTCAGTAATCCTGTGGCTTTTAATGTCGTACCAGCAGAAGCAGATCACAGTTTAGATTTAGATTCAATACCTGCGGAGCGGTCTCCGTTCAGCCGGCTCTTTCATCCAAAGCGCCGTACAGCTTCATATCATTAAAGATTAAAGACGCACAGAGGATTTCTTAGCTTACTTCTGGCAAACAATCTGCGCTCAAGGTCAAGTCAAGGCCGGTTTGAGCCGTGAAGTATGTTGGGATTCACCCCTGACCAGCAGCGGCATCTCTGACCCACTGCAGCTGAGATTGGTGTCAGCGCAGACGCATGCAAACGCCGGCCCTGCATAGCTTCACCGCCCCGATGACACTTTGAAACCGTAGCTCCCTCTTGAACTCCCTAAATATTTGTATCGGGGCAGCTGCACCAGGCCGGCGCTTCAGTCGAGGCAGACACAGAGCGTGAAATATGGCCGTCCTGAGACTGAAAGTGGCCTAAATTCAACAGAGCCTCTTCCGACGCGCAGCTCATCCCATAAACGTGTCACATTGTTGTGTCTCATCCATTACAACACTTATCACCATCAGTGCTGTCATCTCCCTCCTGTTTGATTAATTCACTATTGAATCTACAATAAAGGCCAGAATCAGAAAGGAGGACCTGATCCTAAAGGGTAAAAAAGAGGAAACGTGTGTTGAGTCAGTGATAATCTCATAGAGCAGGCGTTAAAATAATGAAAATAAAAAAGAGAGCAGTCACATTTAAACGGTGCCAAAACCGGCAGGATGACATTTGTACAGCTGTACAAGATTGTTGTGGGTCCTGTTGTGCGCTGCCACAGCGTCTGTTTCCTCTTTAATGAGACTGGGTCCGCAGAACCTTCACGACTGAGTGACTGAAGCAAAACAGCGAGCGTAATGACAACAATAATGACTCGGAATCAAATGGCTATCGAGTCGGACCCCCCGCGGTGGAGAAGCAGCAGAACAACACGGAAGGAACCCAGCGAGGAAGAGGAGGAGGAGGAGGAAGAGGCAGGTCTCACACAGCGATGCTGAACACGGGCCGCGGCGTCACCTGAGCATCGGAGTGACAACCGCCGTGTCTGGACCTGCCACAGCCGGGCCGAAAGCAGGCCGCGACAGAAAGCTATTAATCACCCGCTCAGGCGGGACACGCGACGAGCGCTGACTGGACGCGGCTACTGCCCGAGCGCACGGGAGCTGCTGCGTCTCACTGTAAGTTGAGCCTGACAGCGCGGCCTCGGGACGAGAATCACTGACCGGCCGACAACAAAGGCCCGTCAGGCCCCAGAACCAAGCCCCGGACGGGGAGCGGAGACAGGAAAAGCGAGTGGAAGTGGAAATCCGTCCGCTGAGCTGGTGTCCGCGCGATGCTGACGCTGGGAAACTGCTGCAAACTCTTCAAACACTCCGCAAATGTTAGTGACACGGCAGCTGCACACACTTTAGCTACAAACGTACCCGGTTGCACACGCCGTGTGATGAACCTGATGGGACGCAAAGAGTCTGCTTGTGTTGAGTTTATGACAGGCATCGGGGCTAATAAAGCAGCGCTGGTGACGTGTGTGTGCGCGTGTGCGTGCGTGCGTGCATGCATGTGTGTGTGTGTGTGTGTGTGTGTGTGTGTGTGTGTGTGCGTGCATGTGCGTGTGTGCGTGTGTGCGCGCGTGCGTGTGCGTGTGTGCGTGCATGCATGTGTGTGTGTGTGAACCTCCCATTTCAGCAGCGCAGAGCAACTGTACCCTCTAATGAAAGGACTGACGGACACACAAACACACACACACGCCGCCTCCTCGGTGTCTTCTACCCCCTGTAGTTTCCCGTTCTTTGGATTTGATTAGACTCTCTCAGGCAGTCTGACCAAAGTGCCGCCGATGCGCACAGATCCATCAGTTTTAGGCTGTGGTGAACCCGCACAGCTTCCAGGCCCTTTAATGCAATCTGAGCCATTAGGACACAATGGAGCCGGCGTTAGGGCAACGATTAGAGCGTGTCGGATACAGTGGAGCCGGCCCATCGGCCTGTGGAGGAGCCGTGCAGCTGTGCAGCACACTTACTCATCACTTCTGACACTGACCACAGACCGAGCCAACAACAGGTGCTCGGAGCACACGCCGCTTCCTGTGCTTCGCTGGAGCCTTGTAGTTCAGCAGCAGCGGCGTTTGAGACACACAAAACTCAGAATCAGTGCAGAGAATATGATGTTATGCAAAATACATACAAATATAAGAAATATATAAAAATATAATAATGTGTGTGTGTGTGTGTGTTCATGTGCACATGCACATGTGTGTGTGTGTGTGTGTGTGTGTGCGTGTGTGCGTGCGTGCGTGCGTGCGTGCGTGCGTGCGTGCGTGCGTGCGTGCGTGCGTGCGTGTGTGTGTGTGTGCATGCGTGCGTGCGTGCGTGCGTGCGTGCGTGTGTGTGTTCATGTGCGCATGCGTGCGTGTGTGTGGTGGTCTACCGTCCTCTCGCTCACAGTCTAATCAGACCTCTCCTCCACTGAGAGCCTCCTCATCCTCAGTCTCCCGTTTCCTCTCCGTCTCATTGTTTCCCACCCGTGTTGTGGAATCCGTACACTCGTCGTGGGGTCGAGCGTTCGTGTGACCTGACGCGATGGGAGCGAGTGACGGAGCTCGTCTGAGTCCTACAGTGTTACACAGCAGCTCGTCCCTCTTCATTATTCCTCTTCGTCCTTTACTTCATCTTCTGGTTCAGTTTCTTCCACCACACGTGACTCGTGACGCAGCTTTCATTCAAAGACTCTGATTCTGTCTGTGCTGCTGCTCCTCGTGCTCTCGCTGTGTTTTTCCATCGCCGCTGTTGTGAATGAGCGGTGCTTTTTCTCCGGTTCTCTGCTTCTTCCTGGCCTCTGCTGCTTTGTGACAGACCTGCAGCGACCTTCCACTGGTCCTGATGTCACCCGTGGCACTGCTCCTTTCATCTATTGTGCTTCATTGTGTTGTATTTGTGTTTGCTTCTGCAGCCTCACAGTTACAGCTTGGCCCATGATTCCTGTGGACTGTCGACGTGTTTTTATTTGAGTGGATAAACAACGTAAGTGATGTGACTGCTTCAGCTGAGCAGGTCAGATAAATAAAAACTCTCACACACGTTTGTGATTTTTTTGTCAACAAAGCTTTTCCTGTGTAACACAGGGATATATGTTTAGTCACTATTTAAAGTCGGCGGGTCGGTAAATCGGATCATTATGATTACTTTAAGTGAGTCATCTCCTGCTGAACATTCCGCTCAGATCAGAAACTGCCTTGTTGGCGTTTTCATAAAATATCAGTACATTTCCTTTGTCTGTTTGTGAGAACGATGGTCTGCGTCGATCCGATCTGCAGGTGATTCCGACAAATCGTACGGCTGAGAACGTGATCGGTGCCCGTTCTGGAGAAGATTCTCAGTCATGCAGGTGAGGCTGTCTGGAAATACAAACTGCCAGACGCTACTGATCCCATAAAACTAAAAATCAATTTCGACAAATGTCTCGTGCCTCAGTGATATTAAGCTCTTAGTTCATAACTTCAGCCACGGCTAAATAAATAATTGACTTTGATGACTTGACATTTGACCTTTCCCGCGGCGTTTATGAAGAATTTCCCGCTCCCTGAATCAGCCACTCTCCGTCACTAAGCCATCACGACTCGGCCCGGGGCAGAAGGCACACATCACTGTGCTGACTCGGCTCTAACGAGCAGCGGACGCATGAAGGGGTCGGCGTCGAGCTCTGATTCAGGCCGACGCACGCCGTGCCTTTGGAGAACGAGACACAATGAGGCACCTTCAGTCGAGCGACAAACAGGGCGGAGGGGCTGCTCTCTGTTCCACGGTCGGTCCTGCGTCCACGCCCGCTGTGTGCGGAGGGTGTGGACGTCCAGCTGCTGTTGAATACATTCCACTGATGTCTGTCAGGATGCATAATCGCAGGCTGACCTCTTGTAAGGAAACGGCCTAATCCGCTCTGCAACAATTCCACGTCTGCACTCATCCGATTAAAGGGCCGCATGAAGTACAGAAAGCCACAATAATAAACCCATTAAGTCAGGTAGAATCGTCTAATTATGCAGGATTATGCTCCACTGACTCCAGAGGTGGAACTGCTAATTGATAAGTGAGGGGGGAACGAAGTCAGGCAATCCGAAAAAACTCAACGTCTGTTAATGTCCTCCAGAACGTATCACACGTGTGACTCGTAATTGTTTTCTTAATTGGCTTTTAGGCTGATTGTCCACTTACACCATTAATCACGGCGCACACATAAATGTAGATAGGAAAAGAAAGAGATAGTCTGTTAGAACATATTAGCGCGTGCTATCTTATTATAGGCGCAACTATAAGCTCTCCACGGGATTCTTCGTATTAATTTAATTGCATCATAAATTAGGAAGAAGTTTCCATTCGGCGCGATTTCCAGACGACCCTCGTCGCGATTCGAAATCGTGGTTTCATAACAGCGAGGGATAATCTTGTTTTATAGGTGTGTTCAATTCTGTTACATAAACGTTTAACTGGTTCTCTCGGTGCACGCCTTCAGCCGAACAGGTGCCATAAACAAGCGATAGGCTTCGGCGCGGAGGCGGCGGACGCGCGTCAAGCACGTGATCTCTGCGGGTCACCGTCCAGGCACCGACCTCTCAGGAAACCCGAGCGCATTCAAGCTGACGTTCAGTCCACGTTTGACAAATCCTTCCACCTGTTTCCAGCGTTTTGACTCCGTCCAATGGGGACGAACGACGGGACTGGAGGCGGAGAGAAGAGGGAGAAGTTGGAGGAGAGAGTGAGAGACGGATTCGGAGAGACGCCGAGCTGTAGATTGAGTGGAAGTCGGTGGAGTCACACATTAAATCACACACTTCGTTCATCTGAGGCTGTTTGACGCCTGGCTTCGCCTTCCTTTTTCTCTGTTTTTGGTCTTTACTCGCCGTTTCGCGGCTTGTTTTTCCGCTGCCCATTCCTGACGCGCAGCCACAGGTTGAGCGGACGAATCCGCCGAGCATGGATGATTCCTCCCCGCGTCGCGTCGGTCGCCGCTGACGGGCTTCGAGATGGGCATCGGCGGCGGAGCGGCGGTGACGCGGCGGGGCGCGATCTGAGCGCGTCGAGGGACGGAGTCCACATCTGTGCGGGGAGCGGCGCGCGGATCGGAACCTGTGGTGGAGAGCGAACCCGTGCGAGAGGAGGCGAGGCGAGGCGGAGGAGGGAGGATGGGACGGATGGCGGTGACAACATGAAAAAGAAAAAGTGCGGAGATCTGTTGTGATCCAGCCCGTGATTTACCAGAGCTAACCTGGGGGACAGGGACCGGAGAGAGAAGAGGTAGGAGGTAGGTAGAGGAGCGGGGGGGGGGGGGGGGTCTGGTTATATCACACTGAAAGTAGGTTATTGTTTTGGATCCATCACATGCGGCCAACTTGCGGCCAACCGAGGCCGACGCGCGGCGATGACCCTCTGATGTCATCGCCGTGTAAGTGACCTCGGTGTAGCGCACGTGACATGTCACGGCGGTGCGGGATGTGACAGAACGCGGGGACACCGCGGAGACCGAGCGGAGAGCGGAGAGCGGCTCGACTGTGACTCGAGGAATAGCGTGTTCCCCAATTAAGAGCACTTCCCGGAGTTCTGCCTCTCCCCTCGTTTGTTTTAACTAACGGTGCTCCATCGCAGTGCCCCCCCCCCCTCCCCCCCCATTACTGCTGATAGTGTGTATGCGTTTTCCTTCACATTCCCGTCTCTCTCTCCCGTCTCTCCGCAGACAGGTGACCATGGAGCCCCCCCCCTCCCTGAGCCTGGCGCTGCTCGGCGGGAGCGAGGACGAGGACCAGCGCTTCCTCTTCCCCCTCGGCATCATGTCCCACCCGTCCACCGCCGGCGCCCAGCCGGGGTCCAACCACTCCAACCACATGGGAGGCCCGAGCCCGGAGCGCCTCAACGGCAGCGCCGCCGCGCCCAACCCGCCGCCGGCGCCGCTGCCCAGGCCGCCCGGGTCGTCGTCGGGCGCCCAGCCCCTGCCGCCGCCCGTCCCCAACGCCCTGCACCCCAGCAGCACCCCGCTCTCCTCCTGCCTGGGCTCGCAGCACAGCCTGAGCGGCGACTCCCCGGTCTACAACGCCCTCTTCTACTCGTCCCACTCGCCGTCCATGGAGCGGGAGCGGGACAGGGAGCGCGAGCGGGGCTGCAAGCACCGGCAGGCCAGCCCGCTGGTCCACCGCCGGGACAGCAACCCCTTCACGGAGATCGCCATGAGCTCCTGCAAGTACACGGGCGGCGTCATGAAGCCCCTGAGCCGCCTCAGCGCCTCCCGTAGGAACCTCATAGAGTCCGACAGCAGCAGCGAAACCAAAGAGGCTGGCGTCTCCGCTGTCGCCGGGGCGGGGGCCGCCGGGGGGCACGACCGGCAGCGGGAAGCCCCGCCCACCTCCTCCGTGGCCCAGGCCTCCGCGAACCCGCCGCCCGCCCAGAGCCCCCCGGAGATCGTGATTTCATCCAAAGAAGACTCGCCGTACCCCCGCGGGGGCTACGACATCACAGACTCCACGTCCAACCAGATGTCCATCTACCACCAGAACCACGCGCTGGTGGAGAGCCGGCGGGCGCAGACGGGGCGGGGGAGCCGGCAGGGGGGGGCCGGGGCGGTGGGCACCGGCGCCAGGGGCAGCACCTCAAAGGCCCCCAAGCGGAAGAACCAAAACATTGGCTATAAACTGGGACACCGCCGGGCACTGTTCGAGAAGAGGAAGCGGCTGAGCGACTATGCCCTCATCTTCGGGATGTTTGGCATCGTTGTCATGGTGATTGAGACTGAGCTGTCGTGGGGCGTGTACACAAAGGTGAGGGGATGTGGCGGCGACACGCGATGCTCGGTTGGCAGCCGTGTTGTTGTAAGCGAGCTGCCGAATGTGGATGATAATAATCCAGCATGATGTCATCAGGGATCCTGTAGCTTAACTGTGGAGATTACAGATTTATTGAACAAACCTTCCAAACTGGGAATGCAACGCTTTAACAGACAGGGAAACTTTAATGAAAGCTCTTATCCAGTTGGATTATGGGTAATGGTTTTGGAGTCTGACTTAAAATCAGAATATTTCTGCATCAACTGCTTTAAATTTGACAATTGTGTCTTCAATCGGACTGTTATGAAACTCCTGACGTTATGCAGACGCATTAATAAATGGGTGGAGTGCCCCTTTAACATACGGTAGCCACAAGATTTCCACCCTCACATGCTGTTGCTTCGCCTCCTTTTGACAGCAGCCAGTATTGACTGCTCGTAAAAAGAGAAGGAGACATCGCACGGTGAAGGTCAGATTCCAGAGACATTAAAAAATATGCATGATCAGCCCCCGGCTCACGAGGGGCTCCGGCTTCAGCCGCTCACCGACGGGTCAATGGGCACATTATTGGCTCGCGCCAGGAAATGACGGCGCTCGTGGCGGGTGCGACCTGTTCGGTCCGACCGCGCGGTCGGAGGCGGGTGTGCTGTGATGACCAGGCCTGACAGTTGCTGCTCCTGGGTGATGTAATGCAATGATGCAGAGGACATGGGGGGCAGATTATCAGTAGGAGGCCAGGATCTCATTTGTCTGTGTAATGGGGAGTGTAATAAGCTGAATTGGCCCCTGGCTGCTATTGTGTGTTTATTTTGGTGTGTGTGTGTGTGTGTGTGTGTGTGTGTGTGTGTGTGTGTGTGTGTGTGTGTGTGTGTGTGTGTGTGTGTGTGTGTGTGTGTGTGTGTGTGTGTGTGTGTGGGTCATGGTCCCGGTAATCCTCAGCACGTGTTGAGTCCCTCCTGTCCCAGTCTGACATTATCACAGCGTCACTGTCTTTGGCTGATGCCACAGGAGCTTCTTCCTCTCGCGCAGCTCGTCGCGTGCTCATCGCCGCTGATCCGGCGACGGAGGATGTGCGATGATGTGAGTGCACAGATTCCCAGGTAGCCTGTTCCAACAGGTGCGTCTGAGTGGGTCTCAGTGCTCAGACTCTCCAGCTGGTACTGGGTCTGTCGGTTGTTGTCACTGCTGGACAAATCTGCCACTTCGACTTTGCCGCTCGTGCCTTTGCTTCTTTTTTCTCTCTCCCATTCATCGCTTTGTGAAAACCACTGTTTTAGAAGCAGTGTCTTTTTATTAATGGAAATTCATGGTTTGAATTTCTGGCTCCTTGTCTCCTTTCTTCCTTTCTTTGGGCCCATTCTCCTCCCTGAACGAGACGGACGGCACTTTTTAATGCTCTCCTTCCCCGACCGTCTCTTTTATGTTCCAGCTCCACGCCTGTCTCTTTATCCTGATTTCTTTTTTCGGTTTCTTTCATTTTCCCCTCACTTTCTCTCTCCCTTTGCTCCTCTGCTCTTGTAGTGGGCGTCAAGCTGGGGGAGTGTGATCGGAAGAGAGAAGCGGTTAGGCGAGAAATGAAAATCTGTAGAAGGAGAGAAAAAAGGAAAGGCGATAATGAAAACCCTTATTTAGGTCTTTAAGCTACAACCATCACAGTCCTCATCTGATGGACGGCCGAGTTTACCAGTAAACCCGCTGTACTGATTCATCTATAGTGATTATCAAGTGAAGAACTGGAAGTCAAAGTTCAGCAGGATAGTATGTAAAATACCTGTGGACCTCATTATCCCTGCTTTAAAGAGAAGCTGAATCCAGACTTAAGAGCTTCAGCAGCCTGATCAACATTCACGCCTAAACGCTGAGTGCCAAGTTCCATATCCTTCTTTTTTCTAATGATTCCCAAGTTGGTTTGACTCCAGCAGACACTGGAGCTCCATCAGACAGTTCAAGCCCCCACTTAGATAATTGAGGTGGAAAGGAGCCCGCTGGTTGTTGTGAAAAATGGATCGAGATCACGATAAAAAAAAAGGAAGCGGTGGAGAGGAGGCAGCGGAGAGGCTCACGCCGTGCTTTAAATGAGCCTGCGAGGGAAGCCTTGAATGATTCCATCTATTGATTATTGATTATCCCTCACCCACTCATGCACTGCTCACGCTGCGCAGCCGCCGTGGAAATGGACGCCCGCCGTCAGAGGTGCTGCAGCGCATGCTGCGTATTGATAAGTGTCCCTATATTATTGAAAATATATGAACTATAGGTGTGTGTGTGTGTGTGTGTGTGTGTGTGTGTGTGTGTGTCCACCAAACTGTTTCAGCACTTCCAGCTGCCTTGTTGCTCCCAAAAATAGAGATGAAGAATAAGAATGGAACTAACCAGCGTGGGTCAGGCTGCATGTGTGTGTGTGTGTGTGTGTGTGTGTGTGTGTGTGTGTGTGTGTGTGTGTGTGTGTGTGTGTGTGTGTGTGTGTGTGTGTGTGTGTGTGTGTGTGTGTGTGTGTGTAAGCAGGGATGAAGGGAGGGAGGTTAACACGGGAGAACGCTCTGTTCGTGACTGTCGGTGTAGTGAGTGAGCAGACTCATGTGTGGAAACAGATTCCAAACCCTGTCAGCACATACTGCAGCTACAGCGGGGATTTGCTATTCACTGAGTTTTAGCCCCTATTGAGTTATTATCGAGTCCAATTCAGCGACAGGATGGAGCTTGTGATTAAAACCCCACGTACGATCAAAAAAAAAAATAGCAAAACGTTGGTTTGGATGAAAACCTGATCTCTTCTGTGTACTGTATATTCAGCAGTGTTGGCAGCGGACGCCTGTATTGTAAATGTCCAATCACCGTTGTTGCGCCAAGACAGATTATGCAGGGAGAATACTGGATGGTGAAATAATTCATGAATGTGAAATAATTCAATTTGCCACGAGGCAGAATGTGAGTTTTCTCACAAAAGGAGCTAATCTGCCGTCATGGCTTATTGTGCGGCGGCTTCAGACGGAGGCGTGGCTCCGTGTGCGGCGTCGCTGACCCGGGAGCCCGGCGTCCGTCGAGGTATCAATAGCAACAGAAAGAGATGATTGACGGCCCCGCGCTGCTGGATTCATAGGCAGCGGGTTAAAGGGGAGGGGCCCCGGTGCAACGTGGCCTATCACTTTCACATCAGGCTCCCGGCTCCAGCTCCGAGCGGCGCAGCGAGGCTATTCTGAGGGGACGCACAGCTGTCGTCAGCTTCACCGGTCACGCTGTCAACATGCAAACACCTGACGCCTTGACACGCAAATGGGTGCTGTGTGAGCGAAGGGGGCGGGGGGGGCGTGCACCCCCACCCCATTCACTGATCCTCGCCAGCAGCTCCAGTGGCTTCACGGCCTTTCCTTTCTTCCATCCCTCCTTTCAGTGTTTATGTTTTTAGCTTTAAATACATCGCCTCTTCCCCCGAGGGGCTCGTTGCCGCCTCAGCGGCCTCCAACATCTCCCTCGCTCCCCTACATCTGCTCCCTCCTCGCCTTCGCCCTCTTATCGGTGACATTTCTCGCAGACATTTGCTGCGGGACCTTTTTCCGCTCGGCCACTTGCAGCGCGCGTGCTGGTTTTTCAGACCCTATATGAAGCTCATCAGGGAATTAACTCACCAACTGCCACCATATTCTCTAAAGGACCTCAGCACTTCTGCTCCGCTGTCCCTCTCCTCCTCCACCTCCACCTCCTATCCTCCCTTCATCTTCTAGATCACAGGCTTCTGAGGGATGGTAGGTCCCACAGGTCTCACCACTAACAGGTACAAATATGCTCATTTCTTTCAGTGTAACAAGGCGAGACCACCTCTCTGTGAGTGTGATGATCCTCGAGGTGCGTTAGGACGCGTATTATCCCCCATTAACGTAAATATTCATGTCTCTGAGTGAACGTCGCCACCTTGGAGGAGAGCGGCATTGTGTCTGTAGCGCCGTCATGTCGGCGCCGCATCTGTGGGTGCGTCTGCTGGCGTGCGCTTGCGTCCCCGCGTCCGCCTTCGTCAGGGTGTGTGGGACGTGTGTAGGGACGCGATGGCGTGTGTCAATGTGCAGCCGACCGTGTTTATCCTGGAAAAGGTGACATCGCTCCTCAGTCGACTGCCTGTTTCCCTGGAGACTGATTGCAGGAGGGTGTCGCTCTGACAGGGAGAGACCCCTAAGACAAGCACATTACAGCATCACAGCACACACACACTTGTATGTTCACCATCCACGCAGGCAGGGAGCAAGACACTACAGCTACAGCAGCAATGTGTCCGTATCGGTTTTATCTGCTCTCATGTCGGAGTCAACAAGGGTGAGGTGGGGACAACGGGGATAAGCATCACCTGTGTGTGTGTGTGTGTGTGTGTGTGTGTGTGTGTGTGTGTGTGTGTGTGTGTGTGTGTGTGTGTGTGTGTGTGTGTGTGTGTGTGTGTGTGTGTGTGTAGCTCAAAATCTCATTATCGCTCTGTCCCCTCCACTGCTCCGTCTGTGTTGGGTAACGTGGATTTTTAGGAGGAACTTTACTTCAGGCCTGTGTGCTAAGATGAGCTAAACGTGTGCAAGGTTGTGTATTTACTGAAATGTTAAACATTAACATGAGGCAAATAAGCCATGTGTAATGTAGTGTGGAGTTAATGCACTGTGCGTGTGGGGGCCAGGACATCTGTCACCCTCCATATCTTTATAGTGTGAGTACAAAGACACACACAGGACCTTTTCTTGTTTAGTCAGAATGTCAAAGTAGGAATTAGTAGTTACGAATTACAGTTTTCAATAATTTGAAACATCAAACACCCGCAACAGATGTTGTCCAGTGGCTGTAAATGAATGAAAGTCAGCCAGAGCTGAGAAAACCACAGTGGTCAAGACGAAACAAACGTCTACGAGTACACCGGCGTTACAGTAGAACGGTTCACTCCACCGGCACCAGTAAGTGGAGTGGAAACCAAACGCTCCTGACAGCGTGATGGGCAGGAGTGAAAGAAGAAATCGGCGGCCAACAGACAGCTGGAGGTAAATGCAGCAAGAGAGAAAGGGAAAAGGGAAGTAAACGCCAAGCAAATCTCATTTCAGCTCAAGCAGTGTGACTGTCTGTCTAAACAGACAGTGCCGAAACCCAAGTCTGCAGTTTTCTCATTAGCACAACAATGCCGGCCTGCTTTGCACCTACTTTGCTCCAGTGAGTACAAATGAGATGTTAACAGAGAAAAGACAGATTGAGACTGGGGAAAGACGGCGCAAGTAAACAGCGCTTCGGACGCGCTGATCGGAGGAAAATCACCGGAGAGCGGAAGCTGGATGGTGTTTTCCCAGTGCGGTGCAGTGGCCCATAACCACACTGATAGCAGCAACAAATGGCCAACGCTGCCTAATGCTCCCTTTGGATGAATGCGTATGGATGTGTTTGTGTGTGTTACATAAACAGCAGAGGCCACGCAGTCTCATACTTAATCCTGGCAGATTCTGATGAAGTGGAACAGTCGGAGGAGTAGGGGGCTTCTGGACCAATAACAATAGGCCTGTGAGGCATCTGGAGACCCCCAACACCCTGGAAAATGTTGTTTACCAGAAGGCCTCGCAGCGTGTGCCCATGAAGGCAAAACCCAATGTCGTTTCTGCTTAAGGACGTCATGAGGTTGAGTAAAACGCGTCTGATTAAGAGAGTGGGATGAGTTCTCAACAGATGAAATATCAGAGATGCTGCACTTCTAAGGCGGCTCAGCTCTTCTAGTGGAGGCTGTTGTGTTTGTCATGGGACCTTGGTGATGCTGTTAAAGAATGTGGGTCGTATATTCCACCTCTCAAAACAACTGATGTGGATAAATTTATCAATTTAACACGTGCGTCTGTCAAAAAGCAAAGTATTAAATAGAGTTTAGCACTTGCCAAGGTTTATGAAATCAAACTGTTTGTATCTGCACACACAAGAGGTTTTGTCTATATTTGATTAGATGGGGGATCTTGTGAAACAGACTATTGAATATGGAACTAAAATGCACAACTATGAATTAAAAAGCAATTGTTATTTGTCAGACATGAAACCTGGTGAGCTCCACCACCAAAATCCAATTCCTGAAAGGTCAGCAAGCCAATATCAGTCTAATCCCTATTCAAGCCTCTGCTTGTTCAGAAATAAACAACCACGTGCAGGTAACAGGGGAAAACATGTTCATATTCTGTTTTTATTTCTCTTGAAGTGTAAATGATTATGAAATGTTTTGTTTTGTTTTATATACAAAGAACAATTTATCAGATTGTTTCTGCACCAGAGTGCAGAGCTCCATCAATATCTCCATATTTACACCGTTCCTGTTGTAAATATTACCGGAGCAAAACTACAGTTATTGACCTGTTGATTGTGGAAATTTCTCACGTCAATTTCTCAAGTCAAAACAATAGAGATATTTTTGCCATCTTCGTATTTTGTATTTTATTTTAGCTTGTTGCTTGATTATAAATGATGGAGGCGTGAGCTTTGCAGGTCATAATCTAAAACAAAGAAAAGTAAAGTATAACTATAAAGTAAGTCAAATCAAAAGTAAGACCATGAACATCCCTACAACTGATGACAGCAATCCAACAGGCATGCCAGTTAATGCTCAGAGGAGAAGACAAGCGGATGACAATGACAGAAGAGTTAGCTTCACTGAAATCAATAGGATTCAGAAATACATGAAAATCATGATCTAATAGTTGTCACAGAGTTGTTAAGTCAGGATCAAAGTGGGAGGCTGATTGACAACAAGGCTTCCTGACGGACGACAACAGTGGTTGAGATGAAAGCAGAGCATATCAAACGCTGAAGGGACGTGACATTTAGTGTTTTTGTTGACGACACCAGGCTTCAGAGGACATTATTCGCACAACTACCACAACTACAGCAGAGACGACAATAAACGTGTTTAAATAACAACAATTAGGCAAGTTTCTACAGTGAGAAATAGCCGTCACTGTGAAGTATCGGTGCTGTTGCTATGGTTACCTGCGGTTTAATAGACTCTGTGCACTGATTTAAAATGGTGATTAAAATGTTGTCGGGAGCTCCGATGTGCCGAGGTTGAATTTTAATGGACATCTGTCAGCGGAATAAAATACATCCGCTGGCTGTGATATGCAGGCGTTTAAATACTGTGCAGTATATGTAATCAGGGGGAATTTTCTTATCTCTGCCGTTTTTGAAGACGTGAAAGCTGCTCCCGGTTCCCCTTTTCACTTTGTGAAATGAACACATAAACACTCTGGAGGACAGCTAACAAATCAATTGCATTCAATTACTCTTTCCTCTCAGATCTTTCATCTGCAATTCTTAATGTGGAGCAGGTGTGTGTTTCTCAGGCCGCTGTGTGTTTACGCGTGCAAACACATGCATTTGAACTGCGGCACGCTTTGCGTTGCTCTGAGTGTGAGGTGAGGGGGTTAAAGGAGCCACTGAAGTGCTATGAGTTGTATTGATCTGAAGTTCGCCGGTGCATTGATTATAAGCCCTATGAAACCAGACAAGCAGAGGATTTAAAGCCCGACTGCAGAGCGATATTGACGGGAATTCTACTTCTGTTTAACCTCCGAAGGTCTGTTTTTGTTAACGTTACTTGGTCTTGACTGCTCTGAGGCCGTGCAGCTTCAGGACACATGCCTTTTTAGTGACACGCTTCAAACGGAAGATTGTGATCGCTTTGATAAATAAAGATTAAACTGATCAATTTGTCTTGAAAAAAAATATTTTCCCCTCTTTCATTAATCTGTGTCAATTTTGTGTCTACAGAGCTCCATGTATTCTCTGGCCCTCAAGTGTCTGATCAGCCTGTCCACAGTCATACTGCTGGGCCTCATCATAGCCTACCACGCACGGGAAGTCCAGGTAAAGTACAAACACGCATCCAGACACAGATTCAACCCCCTTTAGCTGTGCGCCAGGGTTCATCCAGCTGTCTGGGTAAAAATACAGCCAATATCAGGTCCTGGGGGGCGGTTGGAAGTTGTACAATAGCAGCAGCTACAGCTCAGTTATCCTTTGTTTGCAAACAGCATGTAGTTTGACAAAAGCTTGTGTTCCCAAAGAAATGTATCCTCGAATGACCTTTGCTTAGACGAGGGTCTCCTCAGGTATAAATAAAGGCATGTCTGAGCTCTGTGCGTATAGTGCATAGGGCTGCAGGGACAGACCAGGGGACACAGGTGTGTCTCAGCTACAGCCAATTAACGACATTAATGAGAGTCTTAGAGGGTTTGAAGAAACAGTCTGCCTGGCTTTGCATCAACTAGACCCACACCGAATATTAAACACACACTGTGTCCAGAATAGCAGCGAATACATGCACAGATGGGTGTCGATGGGTGTTGGCGGCTATGGTAAAGCGTTCATTGATGGAAGACGCCTCACCTCTGCTTGTTTGATGTCACATTCACATACAAAGTCAGCCACCCTCCCACACGCACTGTGGCTGCTGCACGTGACGCGAATGCTAATGCTAACAACAGATGAAGAGATGGAGAGAGAGCTACTGTAGCGCAGCAGAGAGACGGACGCGTAAAATGGCCTTCTGTTATTGTCCTCCGCTCCGCTTTTTGCGATTTTATTCAGTTGGAGGCTTTGGGGGGGGAATTTAATCTAAAAACGCTTGAATGAGGAAGGCAATAATAAGTATTTGTTCCCCAAAACAAACAGATATTTAGGTTTATAAACTATACATTAAAAGATGCTCATTGTTAATAAGTAAAAGAAAATGCTTCTCAAATTTGCTTTAATTGTTTCATTTCCACTTGAGTGCATCCGTAACAGCTTCTAAATGACGTTTGCAATAATGACTATTTAGTCTCGTTAGCAAGCAGCTGATTATTTACACATGTAGCAGATGCAGACCAGCATTAATTTGGAGTCACACGCCGAAGTTATGCAAGTTTAATATTCTCAGCTCTTTTTTGTTCTGTCTTTGCCGTCTAACAACTCCTGAGGGAAATAACTGGCTGTTGAACTGCTAACGGCTCCCGAGCTAATCGCTAACGGGGGATTTACTGTAGCTAATGTAAGGTTTATTTTATCTATATTAATTATTCATTTTGTTTTTGAGTGGTAATTATTAAACAAAGAGTTTTATACAGGTTATTTTAGGGAGCTCACATATAATTTATAATTATTAGTTATGTGGCGCTTTAGCCTAGCTTAGTAGCACTGAGAGGGCAACAGTAAACAGCTAGCAACTAAAAGCAATTAAAGTTGTTGCTCAATATTTGTAACCATTTCATGAACATGGATGTGCAGATGGAACCTACGGTAGCGGGTCTGACGGTTCCGCCTGAGATCTGAAGCCATTTAGAGTCATGCGTTTTCTTAACACACTATCAGTGGCGCCCCAAAGGGGTGGCCAATCATAAGCAAATTATTAAAAGAGAAGAAAACATAAATATACACCCTTCCACTGCTCTGCTGCCCATCAGTTTCAACTGACTGAGAACAGCAAAACCAACCTCCACCTGTGGGGGCGATAATGTCCCACACAGGCTTTAGTGCTTCGACAGAAAAAGAAGTAGAAGAAGCAGTTGACAATAAGCAATAGAATTAATAAAATTAAAAACGCATCTTTTGTAATCTGTGAGAAAGTACACTGACTGCGTGTCAATTTACAGACAATAATGTGCATTATCTAATTTTCTTATGTTCTTTCAAAATGTTTGTGTTTCTCAGAATTGAGGTAAAAGTGAAGTGCAGTGGTGTTTATTGTCGTTTTAACAGAAAAGAGTCGAGGAGCATTCATCGAAAGCCCATAGCTGAATTCAGTCCGATCATTAAAAGCCCAATTTGGTATGCCACCCCACGATGTTCTCTAACCCCCCACACCACCACCCCCCACCCCCCGCCAGCCCATTGACAACTTTCTGGACACTGCACACCATGTGCTCTCCAGCTCCGCTGGCCGGTGCCGAGCCTGGTTGTTCACGGACGTGACGAGCATGGGAAGTGCCAGTTCATCTGTTTGGCGTTTTTATTGTTGGATGGTTCTAACACACTGACTCTCGCACAAATACACCGCGAGGAATAATGCCGCGCAAAATGAAAGGCATTGTTCAGTAAAGATCTCAATCTCACATTATGACACACTCTGCTGCAGTGTCTTGCCCAGCGTGTAACAGGATATTACACACACACAAACACGCTCATATTTAACATATACATGTGCAAAGAAGACTGGAGATGCAGAGTCGCTACAGATGTGAATGATGTTATGATCTTTATCTGGCAGGTCCACTTTTCTCTCTCCCTCCTCGTGTCGTTTTTCTCTCACTGCTTTTTGTTTACCACCATTAGTGTTTTCTTACCATTGCTTTCGTCTTTCTTTCTTCTAGCTTCTAGCTTCAGTCATTATCAGATTAGATCTGTCTTCCTTCTCCATTGGGCCTCAATTGAATTTTGTTGATGAGTTTCCCATGCTTTCATCCTTTCACGTTCCTTTCTGACGGCTCCGCTTCCATGTTACATTGCATTCAACTTCTCACCCATTCACCTCTCCTCCTGTTGGACTCTGTCTTTGTCTTTGCGTTTCTTTCCTTCTATAAACTCTTGCTCGTTGGTTTTACCCTTTCAGCTTGTCTTTTCTTCTTCTCTCTGCCCTCCTCGTTTTGTGTGTTGTTTCTTCCCTCTCCTCTTCTCTTTTCATCTCTACTGTCTCTTGTAATCTGTCTGGGGACAGCTCAAGTCAACTACGCTCTGTGTGAAACAAGGAAAAACAATCAATCTAGGCTATAGTCCAGTTTATTGGCAATCATTGCAGATTGCAAGTGCTGTATCTCCTTGCTCTGTGGACGCGAAAAAAAGGATACACAGACGTGTGTAAAGCAAATGGGAATTTAATCTAACGGCTCTGAAAAGTTTTTCTGTCATGTCCTGTCAGTGTTACAGGGAGACGTGACAGTGAGCTGACATGAGAAACGTTGGATTTGAAGTGGGAACATTGCAGTTGGTGCTGAGCCACACTGACACTTCTGAGGGATTGTCTTTCATTTTTTAACCCAAAATACAAAATCAGAACTCTGGCCAACAAGAAAAACACATGTGGTCTCTAACAGAACTTAAAAATGTAATCAGACATCAATAAATATGGGGAGCACTATCGTCAAATTCTGTGAATCTTTGTTTGGTTTTTAAAAAAACAATGCAAAAAGTCCACGCTCAGCTTATTGTAAACATATTTTCTCACCTCTGCTGTTTTGCATTAAAAAAACATTCCTGCAAAATTCAGGACTAATAATGTTGCTATTACTGAAATGAATCAAATCCTTCAGGGAATGAGAAGGTTAAATGCACATTCTGGGCTAATGTGGAGGAAAGGAGAGTAGATCATTCCCGCGCTCCTCCGTCTCCTCTGTGGGAGGAAGGAGCCCTCTCCTTGTCCTCATAATGTCTTAAACCTTGGCAAAAACGTACAATTCTCAAGTGCCCGTTCATGCGGGTATTGGTGTGTCTCGTCTGGTATTTCCAGCTCAGCTGTGCAATTTGCATAAAAGCACAAGATTACACTGCAAGTGGCATTCAGACCCCGCTGGCTCCGTGTCGGTGAAAAAGTTATGACATTTTGCCTGAAAGCAGTCTGGACTAAATAATTCCAGCTCTAAAAGGACTGTTTGTTCCTACACATATTCCAGGCACAGGTCAGATTTGTCTGGTGTGAGATTTAAAGAACATCAGCTATTATGAAATGTTTCAGCTGATACACTTGGCACACTTGAAGCAAACTAAATCTAGGCATACTTGAGTTAGAATAAATTTTCCTAATATTTCAACGTTTGAAAGATTATTCCAATCTGGGAAACAAAAGAATAAAGAGCACGGTGTTGACTTTTGCCGCCTGTGCATAACTGCTACATCCACACAGAGGTATCTCCTTTAAAAGCAGCGGAGCCACAATAATAGACAGCAAACTGTAATCTGTGGGAATCAAAACCATTTTTCTGTTGTGTGTCTGCGTGTCCTTTACTCTAAGATGCAACCATGAATAGGATTTCATAGCAAACGTGGTCCTGCGGGTTTGCAGATGTTATGATGAGACAGGGGTTTTTCTCTGTTAAGTCAATCTGTGATTGGAATTCAATTGTAGAAAGGTTTTAGGGGACTATGTTTGCTGCACAAACAATTCCACATTGATTGATTGATTGATTGATTGATTGATTGATTAATTGATTGATTGATTGATTGAAACAACTAGACAGATGTGTTAATTCCTTCGTGTTTAATGTAAAATGCCATAAAACTAGCTTTTTAAAGTAAACAAACATCGATAGAAAACCTCCTCCTCACCTCCAATAAGATGAACCATAGTCATTTGTTCTGATTGGATTACCTTGGACATTAGTGTTGCCATGGTAACAATATGTTTTTGTATCTTTACATGTGAGAGAGATGTCAGAGTGAGAGGCTGCTGCTGGGCAGCATCGTCTGACTGTGTAATGACTTTGACTGTTTCTGTCCAAATTCACCTTTTAATTTGTCGGTCAATCAACTGTACACATGCTGGTCCAATAAACACTGCATTGTGCCATTTCGATATTATTAGAAGCAGAGATTGTTATCACGACCCCTGTGCTCAGGAGACACTGTGAGTGTTCTGTGATTTACCGTTCAATCTGTGTAAGCGTGCACCATTCGTCTGAGTTAACATTGTACACAATCGACCGCGTTTGGTCAGGAATAATGGGCACCGGGGTTTGACACATAGCTGGGTTAGTCGCAGGTAAATCAAGAAAATTACCCTAAAGACAGCTTTTTTTATGAATCACAGTTTTCAAGTCAATTGAGAAGAATAAATGAGAAAAAATGAGCCGAGCGCTCCTCATCTGTCACGCGTGTCATCCAGGAACGTGTGCATACGTGTGCACGGACTTGAGGTTCGGGCCTGTGAGTCACTGATCTGCCAGCTCATCAGTGGCCTTGTCTCCTTTTTTTTTTTCAAACTTTTACATACCCAGCAACAAGACGGAGTACTCTAATATGAAAGGCTTCGTTTTAGCCTATAAACGTCCAAGAAATCAGACTTGAAAGGCAAAAATTGAATTGTCGTTCAAATGAATCAAATAGAAGCTCTAAGAGAGTGTGTGGGTAAGGGATATTTTCCCAGTCCATTAGTGCACTTTAGGCATTACTCAACTGTGTTGTTCGGTTACTTTCAGAAGATTTTTAGAAGCTGTCCATTGATTAAGAAGAAGCCGCCTTAGCTCTCACATTAGGGAAATAAAGTGATCAGTCATCGTCCAGAGAGCTCTTCTCTTCTCAGAGTGACCCTGAGTCCTCACGTAGGTGTTTCATATAATGCTGTGTACTGTACAATGTGCTTAATGTGAACCTGCACTGAGACTAAAACTAGCATCAACATCTGTGCACCAAATTTACATACTGCACATGTATCCAGGTTCTGATCAGCTCCAGCCGTTCATAGGTCATTATCACAGGAATGTGACGGACAGAAAACCTGGAGGAACAATTGCCTCCGGCCACCGCGTTGGCTGTGCACATGAATAATGAGCGTGCGTTAGCCACAGCGTCCTGCGCCGCCTCTTCACGCGACGGCGCCGTTTTAACCGTTTACTTCTTAGAAACGAGCACTCGCCGGACGCCGTGTGCGTCTCCTCTTTAATTACTGCTTAGCATTAAGGAAATTCCCGCTCCCGCCGCCGGTGGAATCCCCTCCTCGCGCTCCGCCGGTGGCTGTTTTTAGATTTTGAGGTGGGAACCCGGGCAACGATCGCATCGCACGCACCACAAGCACCTTTCCTCCTCCCCTGCACTTTCCCAACACTTCCTTTTCACTTCTCCGACACCTACTCCCCTTTCTTTCCACTAACGACCGTGCGGAAGCAGCCACGGGGGTGTTCCCTCGGAGCTGCAATTACGGCGCAGCTAAACGTGCTATCCTCTCTGCATATTCACCTCCAGTTATCGAGGCCCGGGAGTCTGTGCTCGCATGCGTCTGCGTGTGGTGTTTTCCTCGCCCCACTTATTTTCTGCCTCTTCCAGGGATTTCCATGCTGCACAGTCCAGATATTTCCCAAAGGTGTGACTATGTGGGTAACAGTGTTGGAGCGCGTGCTGGCTGCGTGATGACGAGCGGCTCCGTCCCAGAATGAGGTCTCTCTCGGTCTCGTGAGAAACCCCGACGCGAGGCCGCGCTCGGCGCCGTCCGCCTCCGTGTCTAAATGCGTCCAAGCGTCTCGCTCGCTTCCTCGCTAAGAGTCCGGCCGCGCGGCGCTGCGCCTGGTTCCACGACCAGAGACATCTGCAATCGGAGCCCTAACGCGATTACACAGGCAACGCGGCCGCGGGGGCTGGAGGGGATGGACTCCTCCATCTGGGTGCATGAAGGTGAGGCTGGTGGAGCTCCTCTCCTATCGGCAGCGACGCTGGTGTGGATCTCGCACCTCTTCCTCGCTCCCTTTCGTCCTCCTCCTCTCCCACCGGGCTGATTTGTGCCTCTGCTCTCGTACTTTGCCCTCCTTCTGTCCTGTCCGCTTTCTGTTGCCTCCTCTCGTCCCTTGGCCTGTGCTGTGATGCCACATTTTGTTAAAATTAAGATCTTGTTCCTTCCTCCCCATGGGCTTGTTTTTGTGTCCAAGTTTATTTATCTGTTCTGTTCCCTGACCTTCTTCTCTGTTTGTCTCCTCATAGACTTGACAGCTGGTGTCTGTATGAACGCATCCGTACCTGCTTTTCCTCCTCACAGCTCCTCGGCCTGTGCCGACCCTCTGTCCTGGTCACACAGGGGCAGTGGCATTCACTCACTCCCATTGACAGATGACTTTCCTAATGGAATTTAATTATTTATCCCTTCCTCGTGGCACTTTAGCCAGGAAAAGACCGTCAGCGTGAGCGCGAGGGAGGACAAGACAGGAGGAGGGGGGAGGAAGGGAGAGGCGCTCATTTCCTCCAGTGGAAAGAAACTGGATCACCTCCTTTTTGATGGGGAGACATGTCATTCAGATAGAAAAGTGTGCAGAGACGAGCTGTTGGAGTGAGGAAGAGGAGAGAGGTTCATAGACAGAATAACTCAATGTTTCACAGTCGGAGGAAAAGAATGAATGATTGTCCGACGCGGACAAAGTTCTCCAAGTGTGAATGAATAAACATGAGGCCCGGTGTTCTACTCTCTGCTTCAGACGAGCCCTGATTTCCTTTCATTCCCTTTGAGACCAATCTGAAGCGCAGCCTCGACCATCCTCACTCTGAATTTCGGGGGTTTACCTTGTGGCTGCCAGCTTTTTGTCCTCGTAATGTGACAGTGCAAATAGATTTAGGTCCCTGAGCTGCAAGTACGCACACAAACACACTCACCTAAACATTTGGAAGTCTTAGACGCGCTGTCTGTGCTTCCCTCTGCACTCGCTGTCACACACCTACCTCCTTCCCCGCACACCTCCTTCTTTTATCTCTTTCTTCTTTCTGTCTCTTCATTTTCTCTTTTTTTTGACTCTCGCTCTATCTTCCCCTTGCTCTCTCTCTCTCTCTCTTTCTCTCTGTCTCTCTCTCTCTCTGTCTCTCTCTCTCTCTGTCTCTCTCTCTCTTTCTCGCTGGGGATCCTAATTAAGCTTGGCTGCTCTTTGATGTTGTCGCCTTGGCAACAGTCACCATGACGAGGCTGGGTCTGCACACGCTCTCTCAAACTCACTCAGGCATGCACAAATACACACAAGTACAGTACACACACACACACACACACACACACACACACACACACACACACACACACACTCACACACACGCATATACACTGAAATCATTAAGAATAGAGCCAGTGTTTGACCCTCGGTTCAAATGGTGGCTTACACAATCAGTCAGGTGCGTGTGCGTGGGCTCCATATGTTTGTGTGCACACGGGGAGCGACAGGAGGAGAACGCGCACATCCTGCTGCTGGGCCAGATATAGATCATGACAAAAACATAGGGCGTTTGCATCTATAGGCAGCATCGTCGTGACGACAACGGCGATCTCACAGGCTTGTTCTGATCACCCGGCCTTCGGTTCTGTTGGGTTTGCTCCTCAGATAAATGTTGATCTTGCGACAAACCCAGGGGATGAATTGTGGTGAAAACCCCACTGTTTTGCATGGCGTTTTTACTGGAGGCACCTCAGCGTCTGGTAAAGTCAGCTGATTTACAACAGGGGAGTTCTCCACTCTCATCGCTCGTCCCGGCTCCGTGGTCTCTCTCTTTAACCTTCTCAGTAGACTGTAGGGGAGTCTTCTATTAAACCATTGCATTGTTTAGTATTTATCTTTTAAAGTTTCCTCATTTGTGTGTAAAAATAATATTTTTAGCCCTGCAAAGACTGACAGTGGTTTAAAGTCCTTTCTGGCTGCTCTCCCCCCGATAGCCTCTCGTTCCTATCTTTATCTCCTCATTTCCTTTGCACTTCATCCATCTCTTTCCTCTGCCTCCTCCTCTCATCAGCACCAAACCCCACCCCACCCCACCTCCACCCTCGACTCCTGCCAGCGTCGCCCGGAGGAGGGCCCCCGCCACGAAACCTGCTCCTACCACTTTTTGGTAACGGCGATCCAGGCGACAGGATCGAGAGTAACCACAGCAATTACCGCCGCAATACAACAACACGGCGCCCGCGGAGGGAAAACTGCAATTAAAGTCACATGCTTTAGGCATGGCTCAGCAGAGGGGTAGAAATAGCAGCGTAATGGTCTCCTTTAGAAAAAAACAGAGGATCGTGGTAATTATGAACCTGTTTTGTGTAAGAGCAGCTTTTTGGGATCACTTGGCATCTTGGGTTTAATTGACTAAGACAAGAGTTACATGAAAACGAGCCAAAGCACTGTGTGGAAAATGAATAGATTACTGATTAGATGGATGCTGTTTCACATCCCAGTAAAGAGACATTCACCCCAAATTGCTGCTGGTTCTGTTATTATTGGATCAGTCAGCTGTACTGATGGGTGGACTGTGCCAGCGGAGGATTACGCTGAAAAGTTGTAACTCGCGTGCTTCCTGTGTCCCGGCAGCTGTTCGTCATCGACAACGGGGCGGACGACTGGCGCATCGCCATGACGATGGAGCGGGTGCTGCTGATCGCCCTGGAGCTGCTGGTGTCGGCGGTGCACCCGGTGCCCGGGGACTTCAAGTTCCAGTGGCGCGCGCGGCTGGCCTTCTCGTACGCGCCGTCGCAGGCCGAGGCCGACCTGGACATGGTGCTGAGCGTGCCCATGTTCCTGCGCCTCTACCTCATCGCCAGAGTCATGCTGCTGCACAGCAAGCTGTTCACCGACGCCTCCTCCAGGAGCATAGGGGCCCTGAACAAGGTCAGAACGCGTTGTGGTGGAGGAAGTGTGCGTGTGCTCCGCATGCGTTGGTGGGTGTGGCTTTCAAAGGGTCGGCTCCGCTGTAAAGGTATTCTACTGGAGCGCTCTGCTTTGATCCGTCTGTGTCTGTGGCCTCTTTCATCCCTGGCCTCTGTCTCAAGTCCTTCCTTCGACTCTGTCCTCTGTTCTCTCTTTTCATCTACCACGTATTACTCTCATCGCCTGCGTGGAGGCTTCTGGTACTACTTGCATGTTGGGCTCACGTTTGGAATGAAACATGAGCCCGGTGTTGCGCGCGGCTCGAATGGGCCGTGAAAAGCAGGGAGAACAATGAGATTGCATTAGGAGAAACGTGCGCAAGCCGTGGGGGAAATTGGTGTCACGCCTGTAATGACTCTGAGCGCTAAACATCCCTGAATCCAGCGGCGCTTTGTGGAAATATGCAAACGACAAGGACGAGGGCAGCGGGAGCGACGGAGTGGATTTCAGATGAGTAATTGAGCAGGTTGCGAGAGTCTCTGCGATGGCGCCTCTCTCACCCCCGGGGTGCGGTGATGGAGAGACGAGGTGAAGCCGCCATTGAAATGCAGCTCTAACATGACAAGTCATTCATCAGCCGCTTAACCCTTCCAGGGCCGCGCGCCCGCTCCCGGGCATCCATCAGGCGCAGGTCCATGCTCCGCCTGCTGACAAACGAGCCGACGGCGCTGACTGACAAAACTACACTCAAACGGGCCTGTTTCTCGAAGGCGCTGCAGAAACCTGCCACGCGGCCCGCGGAGCGGTTCCGCCGCTGGCTCGCTCACCCGCTCGCTCGCCCCTGAGTCCCTGTGTTTGTTTCCAGGTGCATTTTAACACCCGCTTCGTCATGAAGACCCTCATGACCATCTGTCCCGGGACGGTGCTGCTGGTCTTCAGCATCTCCCTGTGGATCATCGCCGCCTGGACCGTGCGAGTGTGCGAGAGGTCAGTACCGGAGGCGCTCGGCCCGGCCCGGCCCGGCCCGGCTCGCGTGTGCGCACGGGACTGAGCGTTGGACTGTGATTAGACGAGGAAATGAACATTGCAATTGGCAGGAAATATAATCTGAGACATGTGTGCGGCATAATCCATCTTTAGACGTCAGTTTATGAGGCTTTCTCACCAGTTGTACATTTAATTAGATCCAGGCACTGGAGTTGCTACTTCGTTTGTTGATTTAGTCTCTCAGTTCAACTAAACTCTAAAAAAACACACGTTTATATATATAATGTTCAATCAGACACCTTATTATATTTGGGGGACACCATAATGAGGTTGTAGGAGTGGGATAGACATAAATATTTATTTGTTTGTTAACAACTACATGATGCACTGATGCATATTAGGACATGTGTGTCTGTAAATATACTGTTACTATACAGTATACGTTGAAGCTAGAACGTGCAGCTGTGAGGGACCAGGGTGCATTTTAAACAAGGCATGTGCCTTAGTAAGTAAACAACAATATGTGTTTGTCTGTTATTCATGAAGCTATAAACTGTAAATTAAATCGTTCTCTTACGTTTCAGGACCGGGGCTCAGATTTAATGTGCGCTGTAAATTTACTGATGAAACATCCCATGAGTGGAAAGTAGAAAAAACGCAGTCGTCACTGCTCATTGTCTTTTTCAGTTAAATCAAGGAAATATGGGGAAATGTCAGTTGGCTAATAAGCTTGATTAAATGCATCATTGCCCAGCTGCTGGGAAGCCATTGTGTGGTCCACATCCAACTTTAATTGGCGTTTCCTTTCATCTCTGCAAACCAAATTAACCAAAGAAAATAAAATGTAATTAAACTGCATGGAGCTGGGTACAAATTTAAGCAAACGGCCAGTCTCTTGCTTCAGGCAGGAGAAGTTCAGAGCTGTCGCCAACATTCAAGGCTAAAACTTACATTTTTGTGTTGAATAGTTTTGGTGAAAACAACTTTGTTTTAGATCTGTGCCGTGCTGGGTTGCTATGGTAACAGCAGGAATGATGGAGGCCGGAGATGCAGTGATGTGTTTTGTTCTGTGTCGCGTGTGGGACCAGTTGTGCTGCTTTAACACGTCCATGTTGACCCTCTGAGTGTGGATGCGGTCTGTCTTCAGGTATCATGACGCCCAGGACGTGACCAGTAACTTCCTGGGAGCCATGTGGCTTATCTCCATCACGTTCCTGTCCATCGGCTACGGAGATATGGTTCCTCACACATACTGTGGCAAAGGAGTCTGTCTGCTCACAGGAATCATGGTGAGTACATTTCCTCTCACTCGCTCTGTCTCTCTGTCTCTCTCTCTCGTTCGCCCGCTCTCCCTCCCCTTGGCAGTGTCCTCGCCGTTCAAAGGTCAGCAGATTAGACAGCATGCTGTCACTCGCAAGAGAAACTCTGCCATTTGTGTGATTTGAGCAGTCCTCCCTGAATTACCTGCATTTGTGCCACTGTGTGTGTGTGTGGGTGTGTGTGTGTGTGTGTGTGAGTGTGTGTGTGTGTGTGTGTGTGTGTGTGTGTGTGTGCGTGTGTGTGCGTGTGTGTGTGTGTGTGTATGTGTGTGTGTGTGTGTGTGTGTGTGTGTGTGTGTGTGTGTGTGGACTAGCCCTGGTCTGAACCTGTTGAGTAGATGTCTTGTACAGAGTCAGGTTCAGGTTAGACGCCCATTGAGGTCACCGTCAGGACATCATGCGAGGGGCTGCATCACATGCGTCCTCATTGCATAATGAAGGTCCCACCTTCCAGAGCCATGTCCTCCCACTCTATTTATCTCTGTCCGTCTGTCTGTCTTTCCATCTAGCTCTCTCTCTCTCTCTCTCTCTCTCTCTCTCTCTCTCTCTCTCTCTCTCTCTCTCTCCATCTCTCCATGTTTTCCCCTCTGTCCATGTCTCCTTCCCTGAGGCCATGTGTTTATTTCTATCTTCCGTCCATCTGTTAGTATCAGCGGTTAAGCTGCCGACTGCTCCTCTGTTCGCCTCGCTTCACAGGTGTTTTCTTCCTCAAAGTAGTCCTTTCTTTGCTTTGCTGCTTCTGTTTTTGACTTATTTATGTCTGCTCCTTGTCATTTTCCTCTTGTTATCTTCCATTTGTTCTAACTATAATTACAAGCCTTTGGAAATGTGTCTGGTTGGTGGACTGACTGTAGATTCTGTGCAGATGCTACTCATTGATGCTTTATGTTAACAGTGTTCTGTGGTTGCATTTGAATTGGCCTTTATAAAATGATATACGTAATGTGCACATAATGGCGTTTTATGTTTATAGGGTCAGGAAAGAAAAATGGAAGGCAGAGTTTCAATCATAGTTAATAATATTACACCGACTTACCACCATTATCACACTTTCAACCCTGTTTGGTTTGAAATGTCATTTTTATTAGTGTCAAGATTGCCACGTTTTTGGGTTGTTTTTTTTTTATTGCCAATAAGCGTCTTCTCACAGAAATGAAGCCAGTATCACAGATAAACCCACTAATTACAGCTGCTTTTAGGAAATGACTGATTACAGTCTTATTAATAATTGATGTGTTTTTTAGCTTAAGAAATGCCACGTGCATAACGATTACTGAAACATTCAGTGGCAAATAGTGTTTTAGCTCAACTCCGGGTTCAGGTTGTGTGTTGACACAAAAGGTTTACAACGATAATAGCAATTACATCCAATAAATGAATACCTTCCTTTATCTCGGTTATTACAACATTTAATTTTTCATTTATTTATAACAGTAGCTTGGTTTTGGTCAGTGCCTTAGTTAAAACCAAGGTGCTTAATTTCACCAGCTTCAGTGAACACCGCCTGTAAATAGAGTCGGTTTAACACCGAACATTAAACAAACCAGCTGGAGTCGGGCCGATGATCGATGGTCAATCACAAATATTGGCATGGAGATTTTTCTTGCTTTATATTTTGGCCGCTCAATTATGTTGCTGCAGTCGAAGGCCCAGTGAGCTGTGCTGTGTCTGTGCTGCAAAGACACTGTAAATAAGACTTGACGTGAGAAAAGAAATGATCCATACGACGTTTACAGTGATGTATCAAAGCCTGTAATGTCACATTACTGTGGGATCTAGGCTTGTGAATATGAACTACCAGTATTTTTAGTGTTTTTTTGTGTCTGAAGTCAAGGAGCGACAAACAGCAGTGATGCAGTGAATGAAGCTGCTGTCATGAAGCTCCAACATGCTTCTTTTTACCGTCTCTTCAAGTGTGGCCTGTGTTAACTACACACACACACACACACACACACACACACACACACACACACACACACACACGCACAGCTCATTTCTGCTGGCTGAATCATCTGAACTGTGTTTTACAACTGTTAATGCAATGTTAACACGCACAAAGACACAAAACACGAGGTGGATACACGTTGTCCTGAGCCCACTGCTGCCGACTGCATCCTCCACACAACACTGACACTGAGCTCAACATACACTCAGTACGACTCCCACACACACTCTCCTCTCCCGTCTCTCACACACAAATACACTACCGCTACACTCAGGGCTCCGAGTGGTTTATTTTGGTTGATCATCAGGGAAGAAGTGAGGATGCAGGTAGAAAGAGAAAGGTACGGCCGCCGTGCGTGATGGAGACCAGGCTCAGCAGGTGGTGGGAGGAAGGGGGAGAGAGGGGGAGCAGAGGGGACACACCGAGGGCAGAGAACGAGATGTGATTTCTTCCTGAGAGCTTGAGAATTATCGTAATGACTTTCTATAGGAGAAATCCTCACCCGTGTTACTATGACAACACATGGAGATCAACAGTGTTGGAATATACCACTGCCCCAAGGCTGCCAGGTGTGTGTGCGTGTGTGCGTGCCTGCGTGCGTGCGTGCGTGCGTGCGTGCGAGCGTGCGTGCGTGCGTGCGTGTGTGCGTGCGTGTGTGTGTGTTGTCTAATGAACGTTAGATTGTGCTTTCATTCATGCTCGTCAGGAGGCGCTAAGAGCATTTTGATGTGGTTGTGAGCAGGTTTGAGTGTCTGCAACACATAAAGGCTATAATTGTGACTTGTGTGAAGAAAAAGTGTGTCTTCATTCAGTAGTGGTGTATGAAAAGAAAGGGATCTCATCTGTGGAGCACAGACGGGTGAACCCCCCCCCCTCACGGGTAGCTCCAGTAGATGCTATGGTGGGGGAAGTGAGGGAAACACCCAGGCGTACGAAACAAATCACAGCAGCACAGCCATCATCGACTGTGTCACTCCGTGGAGATTGGACAGGGAACCCTGCTGGAAATGGATGCAGGCATGCGCACACACACACACATGCACATACTCACACACACACACACACACACACACGCTAGCACATACGCACAAGTTTGTCTTGACAAACCAATCAGCATCCCACTGTTTCTGACCATGGAGCACAATTTCGAACGCCCACACACACACACACACACGCACACGCGCACACACACACAAACACACACACACTTGTGCACACTCTGCCGTTGCCAATCATGGACGGCTCTCTCCGTCCTGAAGCTCAGACATGTATGAATGCTCCCCGAGAGATGTCCACCGGCTTTAATCATATTTTATTCATGGTTGTGGGAGCGAACACAGGCGGAGTGGATGCGCGCATGGATGCGGGCCCTGACGCTGCTGTGTGTTCTTACTGGACTGGACCAGGGCGCAGTTATTTCGGGCAGAGCTGCCTTATCGCTCGGGACCGTTCGCCGCGTCGCTCTCTCACTGGCTGCGTTTCTCCGCTTCCCGTCGCTCGCCGTGCGTGAGCTGAAGGGAGGAGCACTCATACATTTTCATTAAACACTCTTAATCTTAATTCACTGCTTATCAGGAGATATGTGACCTCATTAACATTGCCTTCTTCTCCGCGGTCCCCGTCTCCCCCCCCCCCGTGTTTCCTTCCTTCCTCATTTCTATTTACTCCACAGCTCCTCTCCTCTCTATCTCCCCCTCCCTCCCTTCGCTGCCTCCTTCCTCGCGGCGCCTGCCCCTTCACAGGCACCTGTGAGCGCTCAGCAGCCCCGCTGAAAACACCGTCTAATCTGAAAGTTAATTAAGTCTGCCTTCCTCCCCGTGTTCCTGCTCCTCTTCTCTTCTCAAGCATGTCTTTCTGCCTGAGAGACCGCTGTCACTCTCTCCCACGTGAATTCGCCGCGTGTCCCGTGTGGGTCGGGCCGGGCCACAGTCAAGCCGCTCCGCGTTTTACACTTCCACACTTCCTGCAGGCCCCGAGCGTCAGGTGAAAGGAGGAAATCTGACACCATGTAATTCAGAGTGACAGCATTTAATTAAAGGAAATTAGGTGGTGTCAATCGTGGATGTGTGTGTTTTTTTTTTTGTTATCTATAAAGGGCATATTTTTCCAGCTACATATAGGGACAATATAGAAGGGATCTCACACCAGATGGATTGGAAGTGAAAATAGACTTGGCTTCCCTCTGAACATGAGGAAATGTGGATCTGGATCCGAGCTTTGCCTCCTAATCCTCTCCCCTCTCCCATTCACTTCTCCTTCTGTCGCCGCTGCTCCGCTCCTCACATTTGTCCTCGCTGCCTTCATTCATCTGCTCCAATTCTCTGGCCGCGAGCCACCGCTTTAGCGATTCCTCCTCTGTAGCGACTGACTCAGTGCTCTGTGCTCTCCTCCTCCTCCTCCTCCTCCTCCTCCCATCGCAGGGCGCGGGCTGCACGGCTCTGGTGGTTGCCGTGGTAGCCAGGAAGCTGGAGCTGACCAAGGCCGAGAAGCACGTGCACAACTTCATGATGGACACGCAACTCACCAAGAGGGTGCGTAGGGTTTTTTTTGTGTGTGTGTGTGTGTGTGTGTGTGTGTGTGTGTGTGTGTGTGTGTGTGTGTGTGTGTGTGTGTGTTGTCTGACGCGTGAATGAGATCGTCACGCTGTTGCAGAAATAAAGCTGAACTATAATTTGCCTGCGCCATTGTGTCTCTAGCAGGAGTGTAATTTCTAAAAGTACAGTTTTTATGTGTTCTCGTCCTTTGGGGGAATTATCTCTGTATTTCAGGCTTTGTTTGGGAGAAAAGACTAAATGACTGAATGACTTGTCCTTTTGCTGCCCCTCCTTCCCAACCACCACTTTACACTATCAAGCTGTATTGTTGTGACAGAGCACTGTGTTATTTGAGTGAGTGAAGGCAATAAAAGGTCACCTCTCTCTCACTTCCTCCATTCTTCTTCTCCCCCATCTCCGATCTTTTTCCTCTCGATGCCCTTCTTTCCACCTGACCACCTCCAGTCTCCTCTGACATTTGTCTCTCTTACAGTAAATTCCTTTCGGCCCGTATCCGTCACCTTCTCTCCCGTCCCTCTTCTTCTTCGTCTTTCCGCCCCCCCCCCCCCCCCCCCCCCCCCTCCCCTGTTCCTTTTCAATTTTTCATACAGTTGAAAGACCCGAGCTGTAAAAATAGCTCCCATATCAAATATGTAGGGTACATTATGGCAGCAGGGTATCTGGGCGACTCAATGGGTTGCACTGATCAATAGTTTCAGTCAGAAATAATTTGTCTCTATTGGAACCAGACCCGATCTTCAAATCTGATCAGCCAGAATCTGGTTTTATAACATGTTTAACCACATGTGCAGATGTGTGTTTGTCCCGTATTAAAGGGTTCAACGGAAAATACTATTCACATAATTACACAGGATGTGCTCGTATAATATTTTATTTATAGCTTTTGAAAAGTGCATAAACTATAATAACCTTAAATAAGCCATAAATATAACATACTGAAAATAAAATTAACACGTAAAAAGAAACTTAAATAATGTCTTCAATAATTTTTCCAAAATGTAATATGAACTTAATAAAGACACAGAAAGTTTCCAAATTTGCTGTTTAATGACCGTCTCAGAACGAAGCCATGCTGTTCGGGAAACTCCCTGCAGCGCTCCGCAGTGAGATTTTGTGGTGAACCATGCATCAGATAACAGGGAGAAGGAGCATTTAGAGCACTGCTGTTTGTAGAGCACAGCGAAAGAAATATAAGTAGTTTGGAGCCATTGTGGGTGTTCTTAAAGTAACCGCACCGGAACGGCGCCAGCCGGCGCTGACCCAGAGGCCGGTGGTCACTTAGAGTGGACCACAGCATCAGGTAGTCTGACGACCCAGAGGATGCTCGTCAAACCAGTCAAACCAGTGGGGAGCAGCAACAACGCGCTGACACAGGTGTGACCAGACTCCAGACTTCGTGCACTGCAAAAAGTGAAGGTGAACTTACTCCAGTGCTAAAAAAGAAGTCATAATGTTACACAGAGAGTAAATACATGGTTGAAAACACTATAGCACCTATAACATCTGACAGGAGACAGCAACAGAATGTGGGGGAGGAAATAATGGCTGATCCTGCACAACGTAAATGGGCTTTTCCTTTATTTATTTATTTACAGCCCCTCTCTTTTCTCACACAAAATACATATCCAGGCATTTTGACATGAGTCGGTTATTAATCCAGATGTTTGCTCCTGGAATGCCAGCTGTCAAACTCACTGGACCCTTATTGAAATGCCTTTCACGATCCCAGTGTCATAACAGCAGCAGGGAATGAAGTGAGTGACGGACAAAGAGCTGCTGTTCACATCCAACATGATTGTCTGTCATTTTCAGACTGTCATCGTTTTGCAACTTTGTGTCATTGTATTTAAATCTGAGGTGATGCGGATCAACTGAGGTTAGAGCTCGATTGGAGAAAATAGTTGAAGGTGCGTTTGATCCTCCGCATGTAGCGGCTTCTCTTAAGGCGATGCACCGCTCGGTGACATTCACATCAATGAGTCTGGGACTTACGCAGTGGTAATTGTCTCCTGCCCTCTCTTACTGAGAGGGTTGTGAAGCGCCAAGCTGGAGGAGGGGGACCAGGAAGCAGAAGGAGCAGAGCTCGATGATGGGCTTTTGTGCATAGGATCAGGTTCAGGGTCACACACCTGCAGCGGAGCCCCGGGCTTCCTTTGTTCTCAGCAGATCACTGTAGATCCCAGAGCCAGAGACATATAAGCTAAGGTTATCATGGCGGCTGCATGTGTGATCATCGGACACCTGCTGAGCCACCAGCGACTGAAGGCTGTGTATACAGTAGTCACTAATTAACACATTCTCTGACATACCATCATAAGGAGAGACCCCAATCACTGCAGGCTTGTAATGAATAATGCAACTCAGCATCCTGCCATCATCCTATGTGCGCACACGCGCACAGACACACACACACACACACACACACACACACACACACACACACACACACACACACACACACACTGGGGCTTTCTACTTCACTGAGATGGTGTTTCCTTCCCTTTGAAGGATTAACAAGAATGTCAATTAAATGTCAATCAGCCGTGGACCCTGTTTGATGTCTTCTAACTTCAGAAGATGTCGGGCTTCCGACAGCGTCTCCTCTATTCGTCCTCTACAGAACTGCAGGGAGCCTTCTGCGTCTGTACTCCAGCTCATGTTTAGTACAGGTGATACTGGTGACACTGGGAGTGGACGCATCGCACAAGGCCTCCTGCTTGGATTACAGTGGACATTCATTACAGACCAGCCAACGTCTACCTGAAGTTAACCGCGTGTGAGAGCTTTAAGTGCTTGTTGTGTGCAGAGAGTTTAAGGTACCGGCTGCAGGAGTTTTCTGAGGCTCCAGCGCTCAAGTACTAGTTAATTCAGAGCGCTGCTGAAAGTCCGCGTGGTCAGAACGCCGCCCTCGACCTTCATGAAGCCCTCTTGACGCTGCAAAAATCAGGGCACGCTAAGTCAGTGGAACGGAGCGGCGTCTCCTTCCTTTTGACGGGGACGTGTCAATTAAAATGCACTCGCTGCAGGACTCGGCCGCCGACTCTGCGAGTTCTCCTCGCGGGCTCCTTCTGAGGTCACTGCTTTTATTTCAGGCTTTTACAATCTTCCTGTGAACTTCAAACCTGGCGTTTCTATAAATCTGCCTCTGAATGTGCGTCCTGCCTCCACGTGGGCCCGTCGGGTTCAGTTCAGAGTGTTGGCGCTGCACTCTGGAGCTGGAGGAGGCGCTCCTTCCAGTTCACACCTCCAACCGACCGGGAGCAGTTTGACTCCCGACGATCTCCGCTGCGCTGCTTCCTCCTCCCCACAGCCGCCAAACTCCTCCTGGCGCCTGTTTCATTCACACGCGTCAGATGAATGATAAATAGTGGTGCCGTAGTGCGACGGCGGCGCGTTCCTACTGTCAGTGAACGCACTCACACATCGGCCTCTGTTTCTGCGCCGTCCAGCGCGACCTGGTTCAGAACGCGTGCGATGCGGGCGTCTGCGGGTCAGAGTGAATGCGCCTCAGCCCGGCGCACGGACGCGATGGGCGGCTGCTTCCAGGGTCGTTGGCCCGTTTGTTTATGTGTCGCGGCTACCGCTAACATCACAGCCTCTAATTGCTAATTGCACACTGGGGTCGTTACGGGGTCATGGGTTGGAAGCCGTAGGATTCACTCTGTCTTTTTTAAATGTCACAGCTCAGTTCTTTCTTTCTCTCTTCTTTTTTTAATATATTTTAGTCATATTTTACTTGATTCTTGTAATGAATAATTGTAATATGGGGCATTTAAATGTCTCTATTTGTACTGATTAATACGCTACATGCTGCGATGTGGGAAGCCCTCGCCTAAACATGTTTCACATGTGCTGCACCTGCCATAAGGTGCCGTGTAGGGGAGCGGCCAGAGCAGCTCTTTGACCCAAACCAGCCATATGGCACCAACATGGCCGCCCAAGTACCAGCCATATGGTCCAGGCAGAGCTGCTGCTGCTGCTGCTGCTGTCATTTGGTTTTTCATGGAGAGCTGTTCCTGGTCTGCTAGTGGAGTTCCCACATCCCCCCTTGATTTGCACACAGAGTCCTACGAGCAGGGAGGTGTGTGTCTGATAATCTGTTGCCTGCATGTAGAGCGCTTCCCGGGATTTAAACGCAGGCTGGAACTTCATCGCCGTCTAATTAAATGGCCCAGAGGAGGCCGAGGCTCCTCTTCTGCTCGGCCGGAGAAGACGCCGGCCGTTGGAATGAGAGCCGGCGCGGTGAGCTGCGAGTGACAGACACAAGCTGCCATCGTTCATCACATGTTACTCAGCCGCCGGTGATTAATCAGCCGATAAACAGGATTTGACGTATTCGTTCAGTGATGGGCTCGTAGAGGCGAGGAGAATTAAAGAGCTCTCCAGAAGCGTGAATAAAAGTGGAAAAGCGGCGTTTTGGCAACAGACAGCCTGACTGCTTGTGGACGGACCCCGCAGCATCTATAGCATGAAGCCATCTTGGTGGCTGGACTTCCTGCCTGTCACATCTGCACAGCCCAGCTCCTCCTCCTCTCCTCATCTGCAGCCAATGCTGTGTTCTGCATGTCTGCATGCGTGTGTGTGTGTGTGTGTGTGTGTGTGTGTGTGTGTGTGTGTGTGTGTGTGTGTGTGTGTGTGTGTGTGTGTGTGTGTGTGTGTGTGTGAGCAGCCCTTGACTGCAGTGGATGGGTGCTGATTAGCCAAGCTGCCGGGGTCTTTTGTGCCGCTCAGACGGGGGTATAATTGTTCTTTGTTCAATGCTCCGCATCTCTTTGAAGTCTCTCATTCAATTCATGTCCTTACAGATTCTCTCTTCCTTCTCCTTTCTCCGTATCCACCCGCGCTTTTCTTTTTTTTTTTCCCTGGGCGTCAGACCCCTTTGTTGAAATTACATGGAAACCTATAGCGACATACAGTACACCATATACAGCAGCGATCCCTCTCCCAGAAATCGACCTCAAGCCTACACTGACATTTTGAGTCTGATCTTTATCCCATCACGGCAACCCCACATTCACGTGGTCCGATCTAAATGCATCTAAAGTGCATGTCTGACCTGTAAAATGGAGAAAAATACCGTCCTGCCTTTAATGCTGATGACTATCAGGCCTCTCAGGAAGTGTGTCGGCGATTCACTGGCCTTTGACGACTAGAGAAGCAGCTTGTGCTGTAGATGTGTGACTTTCAGCTGTCGTCATAATGAACTGGGAGATGTGTGGTTTTAATGAACTGCTCATAAGCAGCCAGCGTCCTGTGGCCTATTTGAGTTAGTTTAAAACGGTGTGTGTGTGTGTGTGTGTGTGTGTGTGTGTGTGTGTGTGTGTGTGTGTGTGTGTGTGTGTGTGTGTGTGTGTGTGTGTGTGTGTGTGTGTGTGTGTGTGTGTGTGTGTGTGTGTGTGAGAGAGGGAGACTCCAGTTGGTCCTCGGAGCTGTTTGTGTGCGCTTGGAAAGCACTGGCACAAAAGCTGGTGTGTAGTGAGACGGAGAGAATGAGGGCAGCTTCTAAGAGGAGAGGGACGGTTTGGTTTTTGATTTTTCTCTTTGCATGTAGACAAGAGAAAAACAGAGAACGGGGCCGGGCAAACCTGTTGCCTTCTTCGGTTGCCAGGGGATACCTGTTGCTAACAGTGTGTGTGTGTGTGTGTTTAGATAAAGAACGCGGCGGCTAACGTGCTGAGGGAGACCTGGCTCATCTACAAACACACAAAGCTGATGAAGAAGATCGACCACTCCAGAGTCCGCAAGCACCAGCGGAAATTCCTCCAGGCCATACATCAGTGAGACCACACACACACACACGCACACACACACACATGCACACACACACACACGCACACTCGTGCACGTAACAGCGTGGATACAACAGCACTGAGCTGTAAAAGCGTTTGAAATCAGCTGTGCTTTCTATCCACCCACAGGTTGAATCAACACTGATAGTCTGATAAAGTGCATAAGTCCCTACACATACACACACACATGCACGCACACACACACCAACAGAGAGACACACAAAATGAATCATTATCTACTAAAGGGCAGGTTCATTCCAGGCAAATACAGTTATGGGGCTAGATGATCAGTGCAATGTGTAATTTTAGAGACTCTCTGATCATCATATCATCTGCACTGAGGAGAGCTGCTGATACCGACACACACGGAGGAACCTAAACGCACCACTGTTTAGTTGCACGCGTGGCCGCAAGCGCTGCCGTGTGCTAATCCTCCATCTAGTGACTGTTTAATAATGAGAACACTGACATTTGCCTTCAAAGGCTAAACTCAACGGAAACTCTATAGGTTGTGTCAGAAAGACGGATCCTGGAGCTTGTGGGCTGTAAATGAGAGGCTCAATGTGAACCATGTCTGAATGGGCTGTGAGCATTTAAAAGCTTTAAACCTTTAGACAGGTTCTTCTTTCTAACAAGGTTTCTTCAAATTGGCTGTTCACTTTGCATTAGACGTACAGTAGGTGTTATTTGCACATGCCAGCCCTCTGCAGCCCCTGCGTGCAGCTGTGTTTGTACATTCAAATGCAGCCGCTCTCTGCAGGTACAAGGGGCTGAACTGGGCAAGGTGACCGCTTCACAGCGCTGTTGTCTGGGCCCCGAGGGATTAGCTCTCTGCACTGTGTGTTTACTGGGTTTCATGTGTATCTGTGTGTGTGTGTGTGTGTGTGTGTGTGTGTGTGTGTGTGTGTGTGTGTGTGTGTGTGTGTGTGTGTGTGTGTGTGTGTGTGTGTGTGTGTGTGTGTGTGTGTTTGCAGATTACGCAGTGTGAAAATGGAGCAGAGGAAGCTCAGCGATCAGGCCAACACACTAGTGGACCTCTCAAAGGTGAGACGCACACAAGTCTGCAGACACGTGCCGGTCCACGCGGCACGGTGGTTCCCCCCTAAATATATACCACAGCATTCCTCTCTTTTCATGCTGACCTGCCCATTTCTGTGGCATTGCGTCGCCTAGCAACGGGAACAAGTGTTAAAACAGGAATGACTGAGTGAGAGAGAGCGAGGAGGAAATGAGAGGAGGGAGGGGAGGGCTCATGTTTTTCTGTTACAGTGTGGGTGTTTGAGTGCGAATGCGAGTGCGTGTGTGTGTGTGTGTGTGCGTGTGTGTGTGCGTGCATGCGTGTGCATGTGTGTGTTCACTAACAAGGAGACTAGCTTGGAGTGTGTGTGTTTCTCTCTCTCCAAGTAGCAATTCCTTCAGCACCAAATATTTTGCAATGATGCCATCTCAATGACTCCAGCTCAATTGGCCACTTGTGTGTTTACCATGGTTACGGAGGCCGGGGCGTGCAAGTCCCCTTTGATTCTCTCTCTCTCTCCTCGCGTTCCTCACAGCGTTATAACGCCCACATAGAGACTTCCCTCCAGCTTCTCCGTCCTTCCAGCTTCGTTTTTTTCCCCATCTTCATTAGTGCCGTGCTCCTCTGCAGCCCATTTCGTCTGTTTGTCATCGTTTTAAACTAGCTTTATTGAGGCACCCCTGTTTGAGTCCTCTCCTCTCCTCCCGCAGATGCAGAGCGTCATGTACGAGCTCATGTCGGAGCTCAACGACCGCAGCGAGGACCTGGAGCGCCAGATGCTGTCCCTGGAGCAGCGGGTGGAGCAGCTCACGGCCGGGTTCAGCGCCCTCCCGGCCCACCTCTCGGCCACGCTCAGCGCGCAGCACGCCGCCCTGGTCCACCTGCTCCGGGAGAGGGACGCGAGGGACAGTAGCAGCAGCAGCAGCAGGGGCGGATCAGGGGGCGCCGTGGTGCCTCTGTCCCCGGCGCCGTCTCTCACCACCGCTTCGGCTTCGGTTTCTCCGGTCCAGGTCACGGCCGCAGCACCAACCCCGGCCCAGGTCCCTACTTTAGCCTTGGAGTCTCCGCTGTCGCCCCCGCCGCTGAGTCCAGAGGCGGTTCTGGAGGCGAGCCCCAGCCCGAACACCTGCACCTCTAGCTGCTGAGGGCAACTGTGAGCGACGCGAAGGGGACAAACGTGGACGGATAATTGGAGAGAGGGGCCCGCGCTAGTCCTGTCTCCTCAGACTAATAGCAGACGAACGAGGTGGGAGGAGGGCGAGATGAGGTGGTCCTCCGAAACTAACGCATCACGAGGGAGCGATGATGACAGGACGAAGAAGAAAAAAAAAAAGTTTGGCGAAGAAATATTGAGAAGAAGATGGAGCGTTAGAATGAATGATGGGACTTGGGGGCGCTTTCCTTGACAAGGGAAGGAGAAGACAAATGGAGATAAAATGGAGACTCTAAAAGGTGTGAGGCAGAGGAAGGATGTCAAGAGGTTGAGAAATTGAGGTAGAGAGGATAAGAAGGGGCAACGAGAGAGGAGGAGAGATAATGAGGAATAATTATGAACTCCGAACTCCTAAATGGAATCTACTCCAATTACTAAAAAGGCCTTTTATTCCCAATCTCTCTCTCCCTTCATCAGGAATTAATGACCATGACTTTTTATCCTTATGATGTATTTTATATCTGAATGCTAATTGTGTGTTAACAAGCATCCCTTTAATAGAAGGTTCAATCAATAAGACCACAATAAAAAAAAAGACTAGTGGCATGCAAAGACCGCACACGCACACACACAAACACACACACACACACGATACTGACTCATCATCCATGCAATACAAGGTAACGCAGCACAAACATAATGACACCGTCGTTCACGACACACACTCCTACCAACAAACAAATAAATGCACTAGCCCACAAAAGAAGCCTATACTGCCAAGCACTCAGTGCAACGTGAGTCTTCACCGGCCGCTGCCAAACAATGTAGACGCACCGTAAAGCACCGCTCGTCCAGTCTCATTCGGCGGCTCGTGGGCGTGAGCTGATGCAGTAGTTCAGACGTACAATGAACCGCCGTGGCCCCTCAGCCGCTATTTCACATCTGCTTCACTGAAACGGGTTTGATTTCATTCAACGTGGGCCCCCGGTGCTAATGAAAAACCTGGGGAAAAACGCGCGCCAGCTGTTTTCAGGTGCATTAATACTGGAAGGGGCTTGTAGAAGAGCGGGTCAATAATACACGTTTAAGGTGACGCATCAATCTGCTCGATTCATTCTGAAGACGGCTTTGAAACCGTTTCTGAAGCAACAACACAGAGCTTTGCACAAACTTGATGTTCCGCATTTAGCAAACCTTCATTACTAAAACATTTTCTGGAGCCTGTCTATCCTGAGGCATACCAAAATAACAATCAAAACTATCCATCAATAATAGATGCTCAGATGTTCCTTCTGCTTAGACATGACCCGAGTCAGTGGACGTAAGAGGGTCTGTTGTTTAGCTTTCACGTTCTCTTACTTGTCTAGGTTTTACATCAGTAATTGAAGTGACGACTAAAATTCCAACCGCGTTGCCGTGAGTCCATGTGGCTCGTGTGCCTCCTTATGAATGGCTGCACCTACTGCCATGCTTCTGAGCTCGCAGCCCCAAAACAACAACTGTTATCATGAATGTATTCCGTGTAAAGCAACACACTCAAACACTCGGGCTCGCTCAATCACTTAAACTGCCACGCAGACACAGCAGCAGACGCCCACACGCGCGCACACGCAGATATACACACACCTCGAAAACCAAAGTGCTCTCTCTTAAATGGACTTCAACAAGAGGCAGGGAACACTGCTGTCACTGGGGACAAAAGATAGCAGGAGGCGTTGCAGATATCCTGACAATATTTCTGAGGGAATAACTGTGAAACTCTGGGCATGGACTGCATGGGTGTACGCAGACTACTCACACACCAGGCTGGAGTGCAGATGAACACAAGGGAACACAAATAAAACTTACAAAGGATAAATGGCCATGAAGGAACAGCTGTTCGTGAAATAAATAAAACAGAAAGAGAGACTGAGGTATATCTGAGAGGAATTATAATGGTGTGAAACGAGACAAGCCTATCCTCGTTTGGGAAACAATAGTGAAAACTGTCTTATAGCGACACGCCGTGGCCGGAATACTGAACTACACACGCTTGGACTATTGTACAGTATGCTGTTAACGAAATCTAGCTTTGTATCGCTTAGTCTTTTCTACCATTATGATTAAACGCAGTTATAGCTGATATCTAATATTACTAAACTATAGTATTATTCTCATTCGTCATGACAATTATAATATATGTATTATCAATACGTTAAATAATTATGAACAAGGAAAGTGCCGTTTGAGGTTGAAATTATTTTGTAATTTTATTTTATCAGAGAGAATTAATAAAGTATATATCTATAACATCACAGCTTCATATTTTTTGCGTTGTGGTTAATGTATTTTTTTTCATGTCTGTTTATTTTCATACGTGCGTCGGATTCTCTGCATTTCCTGCATTCCTGCATTCGTCTTCATTTTTCGTCCCTAATGTAAATTGAGTTATAGTGATTTAATTGACTCGTACCCATCTATATGAACTATATACAATTACGAAACTTATCTCTTGCTCGTCTTTAGGTTGCGATGTGTTGGATTCATAAGTTTTTAAATTACGCTGTCATTTATTTCTTTTTTTTTAAGGTGGGGGTACTTTTTCGCGCGATGCGTTCTCTCGCGATGTTTGGAGAAAGTCCCACAGTCAACGGCATTGTCTAAGATTTTAGTGAGTTGGTTTTGGCTTTTAAAAATCATTTAGTCACCTAGTTGTGTTTTAGTTTGCTGTTGGAGTTTACTGATGGGTTTGTTAATTCTGAGCCAGGATGAAAAACGTCTATTTAAAAACATTTATGAAGGGTGAGGCTTGCACGCAATGGAAATTGGGGTTTATCTTGGTTTAAAAAAGGAACAGTTTCGAGAAAAAAATCTTTTACAGAAGTTCAGTTAAAGCTGCTGCTTTGGAATCATGTGGGTCTCTTGTAGGTAGTAGGAGTATCACTCCAAAGCCTATAGTACATTTATCATCGTCATTATTAACGCCTGTCATACATAATAGTTAGTTTGCTCATGTCATGTAAGTGTGTTACATACTGTGCTGTACCTGCCTCATGTTCAGGTGATAGAGAATCAGAGCTGTTCCTGTTCCTGTTACCACACTGTTCATTTCAGGTGAATGTAAGTAAATTCATTAGAGCGTGAAGGCACAGCACGCACGCAGTTTCCTCCTAATCCTGGAGATTGATTTTGATTTTTCAATAAAACAGGTGTCATATAAACCCGGCGCGTGGAGCGTTCACCCCACGGCGAGAACCCCCGGTTTAACAGAGGTGCGAAAGGCAGGCGGCCCGAGGCGGCGTTCTACGCAGGCCGCAGCACGTACCCAGGTGTGATGAGCTTGTTATCTGCTATTTACCGGCAGGCGCTTCGTTCCCGGGGGCTCTCATCATCTGTTTGTAGCCGTCTATCGTTTGGTGATCGCGTCGTATCATTTCGACGCCACTGTCACGCTCCTGCCTGACGTCTCTCTCTCTCTCCACCTGTGTTCGGGATGAGAGGAACCCAGCGACAGCTACAGTACAGTCAAACTAACCAGGTGGGATTGCTTGAGGAAAGGAAAGCATGATAACATTTTAAAAACATTCTTTCCATATTCAGCTAAATACAATTTTGATGAAAACCAAAGAAGACAAACATTATATATTAATACACGTAAACAGGATGCAGTGTAATAAACAAAGTCACATTAATGCCAACACTACAACTGCCTACTGAAAGCAGAGGAAGGTACCTGTAGTTCTGCGTCCAACACAGTTTAACCATAATCATTTTTACTTTTTTCTCCTGTTGGGATTGTCGTGACCTGCTTCACTGTTCGTTTGTCATCCGTCTGTCTGTCATGGGAAGCGCTTGTCTTATAGGGGTCGCGGTGTGCTGGAGCCAGTGCCAGCTATTACTGGACAAGGAGCAGGGTGCACCCTGGACAAGCCGTCAGTCCGTCACAGGGCACAGGGTTTTTCAGGCTGTGCTATTTGTGCAGCACTCCCAAGTATTTGTCAGCAAAGCAAAAGTGCCTAGTCCTGTGTTGGACGGCGTCTTTGTGCATGTGCTCAGTGTGTGCTTGCAGCCTTGTCCGTTGTGGAGTAGGAACCAAAGGTTCTGGAGGTCATCCACCGTCTCCACCTGCCTCCGCTGCTCCAGGATGGCGCCGTACGCCTGCCAGCTGCTATCGCATCATCACAACAATTGGACCGAACGTCTGCGGCTCCTGTCAGCGGGAGACGGTTCCCATCGCAACCACATTCCTTATCTCCAACTCGTCTTTGCGGCGCGATGACTTGACCCGTTTCCTGGGCGAGAAGCTTCTGCCGACAAAATGCATTACGCTCTTGACACGCGGCGGCTTTAGCGTTTGTGCAGCGGCAACACAACAAAGGCCCTCGCACGCAGATATACACAAACAAACACTCTTGCTTCCTGTCAGTTCCTTTCCTTTACAGTAAAACCCCTTTGATGACCCAATGGAAAAAAGTTCAGCAGGAGCTGGAGCTCTCTGAACCTCTGTTCAGTGTGAAATTTCTATGCCGGTGTTTCCCTGGCAACCAGAAGGACAATTACATGCATACCGACACATGCAGGTTGTGTGTGTGTGCGCGTGTGCTGGCGTGCGCGTGGTTTGCATATGCATTTACGCGTGGCACAGATTAGAAGCAATAATGAATGTGCGATGCTTGTGCTCAGTTGTGTCATTTTCTGAATGTACAGCGTGTCCTTGAGTAAGTCTGAGCAGGTAGGAACGGTGGAAACACTGAGCTGTCAGTGAGTGACAGTGATGTTGCCGTGGAGATGATGAAAGGAGGAAGAATACGGGGGAAGAGACTCGGCCGCGCTGCGATTCATGCAGTGGTTGCGATTAACATACAGCGAGAGGAAGAGTCGAGAACAGACACGACGCGTCACTGTTTAATACAGTTTATTCTTTACAGTCATTGACAAATTTTGGGTAGTGACATAATTTTTTTGTCTTTTTGCGACTAGTTTGTAAGACTTTGGTTGGCAAATCTCTATGAAAAGCGTCGTGACCACGGCGGTTTGCTCTGTTGGATCAGCTTCAGGACTTTGGGGCCAAGTCCTGATGATACAAATGCATTTCTTGTCTGGTTGGTGTTTTAAGCCGATCGCTCCTTGTGGACTTGTTCTTAAAGAAACGCATCCTCGCCAACGGGCCCGGGCGTTGATGCCTTAGGGTTTTCCGGTACATTAGTGCTGTGTCTGGTCGTGAGCTCGGCGCGGTTTGGCAGTCGGAGGGGCTGTGGAAGCGCATCGTCATCACTCGCCTCTTTCCTGCCAACCCTTCCTTTTCCAGCCTCCTACGCAGACGCTTGTTAATGTATACGCTTGCGTAGCGCGGGACGCACACACTTTCAGCCTTTTCTATTCCATTAACTTGGTCCATTAGAGACTCGATTGGGTTAACATCATCGCGAACACATGCTAAATCGTAGAAGTGATGCTGATAGTCCATTAGTGAGGCTAGACCAAAATATGAACGTGCATTGTTAGAAGTGATCGGATTTCAGGCTGCGAAGCGTCTGCCTGATCCATTCAAGCCTTAGTCGTGTGTGCATTCGTCTTCCTGGGCTTTGCACTGTGACACATCGTGACTATCTTTTAAACGTTTACCATAGAGGTCCTAGAAAGGTTGTCAGAGCAGAACCTACAGTAATGTGGTCTGAGCATAGATGTCCATGCTGGCAGTTCAAATAAAGAGTGTGATCATTCCTGGAAGGAGCTAATCTGATGCTAATGTGGTCTCTGTAAATTCCTTGTAGTTCAATAATGTGGGAAGCACATTTGCATCTTGAGCTCAACTGCAGTGAGTTTATGTGTGTTTGCGTCTGAGTCTTGTTGATTGTGGCGCCGCTTGCAGGTGGAAGCGGTCGGTCCAGAACGTACCCTTCACCCCTGAAGTGGACCGGTACAGCGCTCGCCGCCCACACTCCCCTCAGGCTGCCTGTGTATGGGTGTGTGTACGTGAGGGAGGGGGCGAGCAGGGCTTGTTAATTGACCTATTTTTCAGGCTGTTCCGTTGAATCCAGATGAAGGGAGATGTGATGGGCTTTTTAACAACGCCACAGGGGAGCTGCGCCTTGCTTCCTCCGCTGACAGGACCTCTCCCGTTCCCTCGTCCACTGACACAACTCGGCTGACTCCAAGTCATCTTCATTCTCCAAACCAGTGCCCGGTGCCTCTCCCAAGTCCAATTCCCAGTTCACGCGTCTTTCCTCTCCGTCTCTTTTCATTATCTTGTTCTTTCTAGGTAACCGCGTCTGAAGCGTTGGCTTCTGTCAGTGTCACACTGCGCTGTATAAGGCACGTCTCCAGACATGGATGCGGGAACGCAACGTGGAGACAAGGCAGCCAATTAGAGCCCAGAGCAGGGAGCCGGTGTGTAACTCGGCTATCCAGGTGGGACTCGGGCGTGTGGTTCAAGAAAAATGAGCTATTTTTAGCAGCATATCCCAATTTTTTTACAGCTGTTACTTGACATCTGGACTCTGGCATTCATTAACATTATGCATGTGCGCATACCCAGTGGCTGGTACCTGTCACTGTTAAAGCTGGAAATTAAAAGCTGAAAGTGGTCTGTAGCTCCACTCCTTCTTCATCCCTGTCCATCCTCTGCCTCCATTCAGCCCACTGCAACTTTCTTCTTTCCTGTTCAGTTCCTCTGTTCTTGTCTCGCCCGCCTCCCCGCTGGTACTTTCAGTCCTTCCCCTGCTCATGTGTGTCATGTCTGGGCGCCGACACACCAGCACACATACGGTGTCGCATCAGAATTTCTTATTCATTTGAACTCCACACTAAAACCCGTCTGCCTCTTGCTACTGGCTCCCCATCTCTGCCTGGTTACTTGCCTGGCAAGTGATGCTGGTTGCCATAGTAACCCTGTGTAACTGTATAAGAAGGGACTTTCCTGCAAACCAGGAAGGATGCTGAGCAAGGGGAATCACAAAACAACACGCGCCGGCATTTGTGAGACTGTTGATTAGCAATCGGCGTTCCTTTACACCGACTGTTTATTTTCACTGGGTTCAGAGAAAAGCGTTAATTGGGTGATACCAGCAGGAAGAATGTCACAAATTGGATTTTCAGTTCTAATTGATTTTGAGGCTTGCTACGTATTCACACTGAAATATGACGATGATCCTGAATGGCAGATTAATTCGTTTTTGAACAATAAGCAGTTTTAAGCAGTAGCAGGTTGGACCATGTGTTCAGGACTCCGCGTGTTCCTACATACAGTACATTTTAAATATCTGTAATTTGACTAACAAACCATGCTTGAATACAATAAATGGTGTGTTTTTAGCGTTTTGTGCATTTATTTTATAGTTTCTGACTGTGTCTCTCTGTGCGCTGCTCTGGGGCTTTTCACTTTCCACAGGAATCTAGGTCAGGTGGACGAGAGATTGCAAATTGTCTATTGTCAGCTTGTTCCCAGTCTTCCATCCTGTTTGCTCAGAAACATTATCTAACAAGCATTTATGTGTTTTGCACCAACAGTGGGCAAACGTAATGATGGGTGAAACTAAGTGGAACCTTTTACTTGTATGGATTTGCTTCTGCATTAGCGCAGTAAGTCATTCAGTTTGATCATTTCATCTAAAATGCATCCTTCATAAAAGAATTCTGCTCCATTACAGATTTTACCTGTCTGTTTTTGTTTAACCGCCGCCTCAGACGCATTTGTTCCCACTTCCAGGGTTGTCGCCCATGTGTAAACATGCTCGTTAACTACTTGGCTGGCTGAAATAACCGAGCGGCATCTGGCTAGTGATTATATATTTACATTCTCTGAGCTTGTTTCTGCCATTAGGAGCAAGCATGCAATTAACACGGAGCAGTGTGTCCACACACTTCTCAACGTTTGGATCGGCCTCTGTTTGCGTCTTCTCTGCCACCTTGTTTAATCTTCCGACCCATTTTTTCTGTCCTTCTCGACTTTGCTAAGCTATAGGCATATATTTGCTATTTTAGTCAATTATAAATTGCTGTATACGTATTTTGGGGGTTCAGATCTGTGGGGTGTGACCAGAGGGTGGTGCAGTTTGACAGACCCACTTCCCTCTCCATCATTTCTCAAACAGCCCTCTATCTCCTAATGCTTTTTCACTCGCGGTGCTGGCAGACCCTCTCACGGTGCACAGACTATTTTAGCTGCATGGTCAGAATAGTTAATGGAGGAAATGATCACAGACACGGGAATGATTAATTTCCAGCTATGACAAACTGACATGACTGATTGTTTTCGCCAGGTTGCTGGGCTTTTAGTGCTCACAGCCATTCAGGGGGAGCATCCATCACGGTGTGACCCTCATTCCTGCAAGTGTCTGTATGTGTGTGTGTGTCTGTGTGTGTCTGTGCGTGCGTGCATGCGTACGTGCGTGCGTGCGTGTGCAGGCCTTGTGCCTCCATGGGACCATCCTGACCACTTTACTCTTTACAGTTCATAATAATCAGCAGTGGGGCGATAACACACATGATCCACCCATTGTGCTACAAATAACCAAAGGTCGACAAAGTCCTCACTAATCGTTTCGTAAGCACATTCACCTTTCAGTGTCTCCGTGGGAAGGACCGTCCCTCTCCGTCTGCTCCTGTGGATGAAATAAGGACACGTTTTCCTCAAGGATGGTGGTGGCTCTGGTGTCTGAATATGAATTGCAGCCACAAGAGCCTGTTTGTCATATTTCCTGTGTGTTGTTGTGTGGTAGCAGAGACGCCATCTGCCCTGTGCACCACACTCGGTGTCGGCGCGTGACGGCGCGCGACTTGTCACTGTGGACGGCCGGGGGCTGCTGACGAGTAAAGCACACATCTCTGCCTCCAGCTCCTCGTCGCTGGAGGTCGTTTCACCGCAGACATGTAGGGTCAGCCAGTGTTTTGGTCTGCTGCCTGTGCACTGGGTACTAATGATGTGTAATGGGCCATTCTTTTAGCTGGGCTGACAGGTCTAAGGCCTCCTCTGTGTGGTTCAGCGTTTCATCCCTGACCTACGGTGCTGTTCTCCTCCAACACAGCCCTCGTCCACCTCGTCCTGATCACAGTTTCTATCTTTTCTTTGTCTCCCTGCCTGGTCTCCTGTCTTACTGCTGTTTCATTTCATTACATAGGTAGTGTGCCCTGCCAGGTTTAAAGATGGGCTGTGAATGCAAACTGCTCCGATCGATACTATTAAATCTCATCTGGCCATGTTTCAGAATTATCTTTCTGCCCTTTGCAATCGATCCTGCTGTCACATCCTCCACCGCCCACACTGACCTGGCACTGGTGACTCCAGACATTCACAGTCATCCTCTGGTGCCAGTGGACCCCTACAATACCTTGTTTACTGATTACAGTCGTACCTATGCCCAGATGATGCACATCAAGTCAAATCCTTAAGGTCAGTCCCAGGTGTTTTGGGCCTCGAAAGAATCCGAGAACAAACTCAGTTTAAATGTCAGAGGAACTGCATTTCCAGGATGAACTGGAGACTTCACTGGCCTTTAAACTGTGGAGAATAAATTGACCTTAACGCTTTACTAATGAGCACCAACTTACCTAAAAACACATCTTACTATTATGGTATGTTTGTGACGTTTGAATGGTCAAAAATACAATGCATTTGTCTTACTTTTGCTGTGTCTTTCAGTTAAAATGAGCACAGGCTGCTCCCTGGAGTTGAACTATAGCACCACCTACCTGCAACTGAATATTTTACAGTTAGAGCTGGAAATATGACCTAACTCTGAAATCCTCCTACGGCTCAGTATGGTTTCAGTGTTTGCCTTCACAGGTGAGGCCCCAGTCGCGGTGGTTGTCAGGTTCCAGGAGTTGCTGCGCTACATGCGCCTGTGTTGGTCACCCAGTATCTCTGAGGGTACGTAACACTAGCTTTTGAAAATTCTTAAATGACCTTGAACTGTCTTTATGAGATTCTGCATTCACTTCGATATCTAATATTGATAGTAGTCCAGGGCTCTTACACTATAAAACTTAGTGATCAGTTTAGTTTTACCAGCATCAGTATTACCTGTAGTACCAAATACCAGTAATACCAGTTGAAGGAACTGGCTAATGAATACTTGCCAGAGCAGTGGTTGTGCAAAATCCTTTTATAATTATTCATTAATCACTGTACTAGCTGGAAGCTGTGCCGCAAAGTATTTTGTAGTTACTGGTGTTAAAGTGACAGAACAAAAATGAATGTCAAATGGCATTTCTATCCTGCAATACTCACTCAGTAACGCAAAGACACAGTCGCTTTTCCCACGATTTTATTTGAAAGCTGTGCCAATACACAAACAAGACACGACAAGTGTCACCATAGCAACAAGAAAATCATCTTTTAATCCCACTCCTGATTTAATGTCTTTGTGTACAACTCCATGCTGTCACATAGACTGTGCAAACAGCCCACAGATTCTAAACACAAGCTGTGAGTAAACTGTAGGTCACAAATCTTCCATCATTCCTCTACTTGCTTCCTATTGAGCTCAAGTGATTTTTACACCCCCCCCAACAACTGCACATGGATGCGCCCCCCGTTAATTTCACAGGAAGCATGTAATCACGCGCAAATTCACAACCACGATGTTACATGTGTCATTCTAGTGTCAACACTGTGGTCTGTGTTTTACAAGCAGCAGGAAACACGAGCAGACCCAGCGATGGCTTTCCCCTCGATCAGAGGGAGAGAGAATCGACATCACTGTACGCCTTACCTACAAAACCGGCCTCACTGTGGCGTTAAATTAGCAAATGCATATTAATGTCTGAAATGGTTGCATGGTTAACAAATCAGGTCAAATTACAAAGTGTTGCTTTTATGTAGTAAAATTGTTACAGTTAACCTCAACGGTGCCTCTTTTCCTAGAACTGGATCTCCCCTCACCTTCCTGTAAATGTTTGTCCCTAATCACTGAAGGGTGAAATCCAAACAAACCACATGAAGCCGTTTAGTTCACGTGGTGTCAAAAGCCCTGAAGTTCACCAGCAGGTTTTTCAAGGATCCTGAGTTCACCCCACTTTACATCTAAAAACCTTTGGGATAAAACTGAATTACATAAATTTGGCCAAAACATTTTGAATTTGATTGGTTAAGACAAAGCAATGAATGCGTTGCGTTGGTGGCGTCTCAAGGCATTTCCGTGCACATTCTGCAGAAAGACTCATTGGATGATTTGTTTTCCTGCATCAGCTCCACGACAGTGTTACTCGACGTCCGTCAAGTTCCATTATTCTTCTCAGCGCTGTCCAACCCCATCTGATCACACTAGTGCTGTTTCCTCCTGAATGAGCATCCTATGGGAAAACAAACACTGCAGTTATTAATTAAATCGATCTGAAGTAAAGCAGCAACAACAGGAAACTTTCTATATCACATCATAAAGGTAATGTTTGTTGCAGGGTTGTTGTACATGTCTGCATCTCCTAATATTTAAGTATAGGTCCAATGGATTTATTTCAGTGTTAGAAGCTGCACACAGTAACTCTTAGCCTTGGTTACCACAGCGGCAGAACACAGGACCCAGTGGGTGGGACGGCGAGGGCGTCAGTGAAATTCTAACCTTGGCCTTAAAGCTCTACCAATTCATCAAGCTACTGTAACCAGCCTCATCCTTCCCTCTGAACGCTGGCTGCTGACGCAACTGACTCATGTTTTGTCGGACCCAACAAACTATTCAGTGAAAACGTGAACAATGAGAAACCATGTGACGCGTGTGCTCGCAGCTGGACGTGTGGAAAAAGATCAGGGGCGATCAGTTCCTGCCGCAGCCGCGAGAGTCACTGTATGCCTCAGTAGACACCCTGTTCATGAAGATCGCAATGAAAGGGCAACACAAAGGCAAGCATCTGCGCTCGGCGGCGCTTCGGACGCGCTGTGTACCTTCTGTCAAGCGGGCCTTCCCTCCCGTGGGCTGGCAGAGCACCGTGGAACAGCCCACACACAGCACCACGGTCTGAGCGTGACTGAACACCGTTGTGATCTTGTAGCATCCTGAAGAACAGCACAAAATCATCATTCAGTGCGACACAGGGAAACCCAACAGCAACCAAACACCCGTCACACGACCACATGTGCTTGCAGCTGTTTCAGTTAAGGAGCCACTCGGAGCTCAATTCACAGACAACCACAGGAGTCGCTGTATGCCTTATTTGACACCCCAATCACTAGGGAAACAATGAGAGGGCAACACATAAAGGCAAACGAGTCACAACTATGAGAGAGGTGACGTATGTAGAGCTGGTTAAGCCAAACCTTCATGATCTTCTTTGGACATGATCATTAAACCTGTACACAAATCATCACTTATCCTTTATACACATCTTAGAATCACAAGAGGCTTCTCTGACACTGACCTGGACATTTGACATCCATAAAATAAGAATTTGGACTCTGTACGAGACGTTTTTTCTTGTGCCTCCTCTTCTCCTCCTCGGCGCTCGGGTGCAGCAGGTCCTTTGCGAGCTGAAATGAAACCAGACAGTTCAGATAAACGCCACAACACGCTATAAACTCATCCAGATGCACCAGAGCCTCTTGAATGACGATAATAAAACTACATTTAATTCGGGAAGATAACGAACGCGGCCACGTGACCACGGGGAGGCGGGGTCTTACGGGACATGTTAGGACATGTCTCTATGCAACTATATGAAACTATAAAATATAACAATAAAACACAAATATACCCTAAATAAATGTAATTATCTTGTTTAAACGGTGAGGTGTAAAGCGATTGAACTGAATAAAGCAGTTTTTACTTCCATGAGAAAACGTGACTTATAATGGGCGATAGATGCGTCGTCACATCCACCGCGGCCAATTACACAAAAAATCAATCGGATTAGTTAATTCTCGACAAACCAACATTTTGAATTACGACACTAAATCTGCTGTTAACACGCAGCTCCCAGTTTGAGCCGCGTGCAGCGACGCGCGTGGGCTGCTGCTCCCAACACGTGGCCGACATATTGCGTCGGTTTCACATCTTTGCAAAAGCTAGAACAACATAGTTAAATACCATGTCAGACGCAAACGCCAGGCTTTCTTTACGTTATTCGGTCAAATCTAAAACATATTTAACGGCTAACGGCAAGTAATACCGTTAAGATACTTACAGGCATGACTGCGTGTTAGTCACCAGAATAAGAAAGCGTCGAACAGCAAACCGGAAACAGTTGGCCAGCGGAAGTAAATATTTTTTTCACTTATTACTTAGTTCTTTAATTATTCAAAAACTTAAAAAAAAACCAAACAGCAAGAAAAAAAAACATAATGTAGCCAAATAAGTGATTGATGTGTAATAATCACTGCAATAACGGGCCTGCATGAAAGTAACAAAAACTTTTTTTTTTTTTTTAATTTGCGTTTGTGTAATTTGGTGAGTATTATAAAGTTATTAAATAAAAATCCAAACTTTTGTTGTATACAACAAAGCCTTCTTTAATAAAACTTTAAGTGAGCGTTCATATGTTCAGATTATTAGGAAAACTGTGATACTTCTGCAAGAATAGACATAAATAATGCATGGAAAAATAATATTTATTGTTTGTTTCTTACATATTCCCAGAATGTGTCATTATCAGGGTCGGTGTTGTGGTTTATTATGCAAACCTATATCTTTATGTAAATGTTATGTACTGAAATCAGAAACATCTGGTTGCAGCATGTGGATAAATACATTTACCTGTTCCCCCGCAGCTGATTTCATAACTCTCAACGTTCTTGTGAGGCAACCTGAATACATAACTAATAATTTATTTATTTATTTCGTTCCAAAAACAGCCGTTCCTTGTTTTCAGACAGCACCACCAGGCGTTCATTGTGGGTATCTGCGGGTCGGGTTCGTTTTCCCATGATACGTAGCCAGTCGGCGGATCCAGGATCTGCTCTGATGCAAGTTTTGTTGGAGACAGAAAGAAAAGTTGCCGTTGCCGCTCCGGTGTGTTTGCCAGCGGACTCCTGCTGAACGTTGGAGGATGGTAAAGTGAAACCTGGTCGAGCAGCTGTAGATTGGCCAGCTTTGGATGGAGTGGGGCTCGTTTCTCTGTCCAGCGCAGTCCAAACAGAGCTCAGAGGCGCTGAGGGGGATCGGAATTTACCGGTGACAAGTCTGGGAGGAAAAAACAAAGAGAGAAATCTGGAGCTAATGAAAGCTCTTTTATAAGGTGTCCTCCAACTTTTTCCTCTTCGACCGCTGTTTGAAGAACGGACCATGGCGAAAAAGTATGATTTCCTTTTCAAACTGTTACTCATCGGAGACAGCGGGGTGGGAAAAACATGTCTGATCATCCGCTTTGCTGAGGACAATTTCAACTCCACGTACATTTCCACCATCGGTATGTTGTCACACTGTTCGCTGAAAACTTGCGACATATTTCTGCGCCAGCTTGATGAATGCTTCTAAATGCTGACATTTCGTCACCCCCCCCCCCCACACACACACACACACTGTACGAACTGGTTCTCAGACTGCGTTCATGTCTCAACTAGTCCCGCTTCTCCCGTTCCGTCTTCTCTTTTTATTGTCTCTTATCGTTTTTTTTTCCTCCTGCCTCCCTGTTGAGTGTGTGTACAGGCTTTTTCCTCACCCTCTCCCCCATCTCTCCCTCAGATCTCATTCCTCTCACTCGGATCTGAGAAGGTCCACCCACCCTCATTCCTATCTCTTTTACCATCTCTACGCTCCCAGAAGAATGGCTGGCTTTCAGGCGTGCACAGTGCGGCCCCCTCCTCTTCTCCTGTCTGTCTGTCTGTCTGTCTGTCTGTCTGTCTGTCTGTCAGCCTGTCAGCGTGTCCATCCATAACTCACTGTTGTGGGCAGGCTCTCCTGCTGCACCGTGGGGTCAGAACTGCACTGACCGTGAATCCGTCTCCACCCGTGTGAGGGTGACCTATATAGTCTGCAATGCGCGTGTGCTTGCTCTGCTGGGTGTGTTTTTAGTTCATATGAGAGGTATTTCACTCATTCTCTGCTCCCCCTCCCCCTCCTCTCCACTCTGTCCTGCCTTCTTGTTGTCTCCCAGGCATTGACTTTAAAGTAAAAACCATTGAAGTTGACGGCAAGAAAGTGAAACTACAAGTGTGGTAAGACATAACCACCTTCTTGGGTTTTTGTTTTGATTGGGTGCAGCAGACAATGCCAATAGGTTTAGTTATGTTTCTCTTTTCTCTGCCCGATGCTGTTTTATTTCCCTGTAAGCAAAGAGGAACCTCTCTGTTGTTGTCCACATCAGGACATTATGACAGGGCTCATTGTCCAAGTCTCCATCGCATGCTTCCAGTGCAGCCTCTTGTTGCTGCAGCAGCAGGGACGTAAATGCATCGTGCTGCCGCTTTCTTTTTCAAACCCCCTCATGAGAAGCCTCACGTTGGCCTTTAATTGCAGGGACACAGCAGGGCAGGAGAGGTTCAAGACCATCACGACAGCCTACTACAGAGGAGCCATGGTGAGCGCAGGGCACACGGAGACAGCATCTCCTTGTGTTCACTTGTCGTGTCTCACTCGCTCTTCTCTGCGTGTCAGGGCATCATCCTGGTGTATGACATCACAGACGAGAAGTCCTTCGAAAACATTCAGAACTGGATGAAGAGCATCAAGGAAGTGAGACAGTTTGTCTTCTCGAGTGTTTGATCCAACAGTAGGACTGTAAATATCTATAAACCTACACAGATGCAAGCGAGATATGAATGACTTCATTTTGGCTTGTGCCTTCACCATCAGATATCTTCACATAATCTCATGCAATGCAAAGCAAACATGCAAGAGTGAAATGACAAATCAAAGTATAAAACAGAATAAATGAGCGAAAAAATAAAATGAATGCAGATGCAGGGTGCAGGCCCACTTGCTTTACAGTAGTTTGTAGATTAAAATGCCAAGAGAAAAAGATGCAAGTGACTATGAATGAGGGTTCATTGTGGATGACAGGCACTTTAGTCACCAAGACTTTTATACGAGAAGGAATGCACATGTACGTGGGTCTGGTGGGAGCTTCTTATTGTATGATTCAGGTCCTTGTCAGTAGTTAATTAATGTCAATCCCTTTTTCCCAGAATGCATCAGCTGGAGTCAGTCGGATGCTACTAGGGAATAAGTGCGACATTGAGGCCAAGCGGAAAGTTACTACAGAGACAGGAGAAAAGGTGAGATGAGCCTAGAAAAACCATGTCTGATTGTACAAACAGTCACAACAGCGCAACTACTCAACAGTCAGAAGCCTGAAGCATCGCTGTGTGTCAGAAACATAGATTATCCTGTCATAATAAGGGAGGGGTCACTTATTTTATTTGTTTAGTATGAGACATGTTTTCATAAGGACTAGTTTACTTAAGATAAGAAGCAGGAAGTGAATATTAGCCGCATCCTGGCATACTGCAACCCACTGGCTGTCTGCTGTTCACAGCTGGCCAAAGATCACGGCATCAGATTCTTTGAAACCAGTGCAAAGTCCTGCATCAACGTCGAGGAGGTGAGTTGGAAGAAAACTATGAACTAACAAAACACTGACAGCTCATTGGCTCGCTGTTATCATGACTGTGGTTGTGTGCTACAAAAGCCCGGGCAGTAAATTCACCTTTCATTCCTCGCTTCTAGTCTTTTCTGGCGTTGGCACGCGACATACTACAGAAAGCCAGCAAGAAACCCGTGAGTCAGAACCGACCTCTACCCAAACACACCAGACTGGTCCAAACTGTCACTCCATGTCCCGCTGCACACGTCTGTACGGCCTTTTTAACCGTCCTCTTCCTGTTTGACAGGGCACAACGGGTCGAGAGGTGAAAATCACCAGCAGCACAGAGAAAAAATCCTCCAAGTGCGTCCTTCTCTAGATCTGATGTCCAGCAGCACGCGCATCAGTATTACTACTATTGGGGAGAAGCTCGAGGCTGCCGGTTTTCTGTCTCCATCTGGTGGGCTTCAGTGCCAATTACATCACCTACAGTGTCTGTGTGATGCAGCGTATTCTTATTTCTAATATATATCCATTATGTTTGCATCCTTTTTTTTTAATCATCCCCCAGCATTTTAAATACAGCTGTTTCCTCTGTGTATTATTTAACACGCTGTTTCATTTTTTAACAAGTTCTGGACTGGTTAGTTGTGTAAAAAAGTCACCTCTGTGTTTGTGTTCAGTCGTGTCGTATGTGTGAGCACATGCAGCGGTAGCACGTAGGAGATCAGTGGCAGAGGAAGTCTCGGATTCACAGTTTCATATTTGTGACTCTGGCACAGATGGGTCCAAGGGTCTCTCATGGATTCTGTTATGTAGACGAAGCGACTCCCTTGGCAACAGATGAGACGTGTTACATTAGCAATGAACACATGCAGTAACACATGCATTGATGTTGAACATGCTGGGCCTGCATGATGGGAGCGCTGTTTAATAGATGGTTCAGGGTCTGAGAACGTGTGAGACAGGAAGAGAGATGGATGCAATATGAGAAGGTGAGTGGAGGGACGATCAAGTGATGGATGAAGCATGTGAATGGGTGTGAGATGTGAGCGCCTGGGAGCAGCAGTGCCCCCTTGTCCCCCACCTTCAGTTGATTCAGTGGGTCTCGCCTTTTTTCTAAAGTGCCTGGTGAATCTCGATAGTGCACGTCACCGTGGCGACGCCAGACATTCAGCGTCACTGCTTACAGGTGCTCATCTGATAAAGCAGGTACTTCCCCTGTGCAGATACACTGTGTTTCCTTGAGTTTCTCTCACATTCGCTCTTTCTAGAATCATCACATTTTATATGTAGTTCATGCACCTGCTGCTTGCCAAATAAAAATGCAAAACAGGTCATATGATTTGTGTTTACTTTGTCTTCATAATATATTTACTGTAAGATGTTTAATGTATGTAGCCCAGCATTGCAAATTACAAAGTGCACCCTGATGTCACTTAAGACGTGTTTAATGACTTCATGAAGGGCTAAGTAAGTGTTTGCTTTTGCTTCATTAGTGAATTACACACAGCTGACCATTTATTATGCTCACCAGCAAAGACAGTGCAGTCTATTGGAACATTCCTGCAAAAATTGCTCCCTCCATGAAGACGATTATGCCAGTTTTTGTATGTAAAACTAGTTAAGAAACGTGATTCACTTGTACATAACAGTGCATGATGCGGGTCTTAGTTTATCACCAAAATCCATTCAGTCAGGTTTAAATAAGAACCAACCCAGACATCCTGAAGGAGAACAGTCAAATCCATGGGATGGGTCACAATATAATAAACTGCACTTTGGTTATCTTAAATTAAGATTGGCAAATGTCTGGGGAAGATTATTAATGGTTTTATAACTGATCTGAGAATTATAGTGTTATTTAGGATCGACATAAATACCTGTGGCACACCCACCTCCTTTTACATAGTCTTAACAGCTCCTGCTGCAGCAGCAGGAGCTGGAGCCTGTCGCTAGGCAACCGCCCCTCCTTCCAGCCTCAGCACCACGGCGGTGTGCGCGCGCTCTGCCGCATCTTCGAATTGCCTACACGCTCTGCGTGCCTTGTCATCGCGCAGGGCAGCTTGTGGTTTGCAAACAACGATCCATCGCTGTGCCAGTGCCGGGGCTCTGCTGGAGGAACGACGTGAGGCCGGCGGAGGGAGGGAGGGAGGGGCAGGAAAAAGAAGACGGACTAGTGAACTTGCTTTGGTTTAAGTAGCCGATGTTAAAGCGCGGACATCCCGACCGTAGGTGAGCTACAGACGTATGTTCTGTTCATGTGACGTCTGGTGGGAGACAGTGAGGTAAACGTCCTGGATACGTGCACACACACACTCAAACACACGGTCTGAACGGGATGCCCGCGTGACTGCGGGGAGGAAAGAGGCGGCGGAGGAGGAGGAGGAGGAAGAGCGGGCCTAGGTGCGTGTGGACGCAAAACGCCAAAGGGACCGAAACCTTCGAAGAACGGTTCATTTCATCTCGAGCGCTATTTCTGGCGCAGCTTAAAAAAACGGAAGATATTTATTCCTTGTCCAGATAATTAGTGTCGTTTCGCGACCGAACCGACGTGATCCCGGCGCCTGGGTCTCCACGCCGTCTTTTCTTTGCCGTGACGGGATCGGGATCCAGCTTAAGGTCGGAGCGGTGCGCGCATGTGTGGACATGTCATCGCCGCTGAGGCTGGAACGACGAGAGATCAGCTGCTTTCTCGGGATGCTTTAGAAACTGCGGCCTGCTCGGCTCTCCGGTTACCGCAATGCCGCGGGCTCGAGGAGGGAGAGACGGTGGGAAGAGGCTGGAGACGAGGGAGCAGGGAAGTGAGCGAAATGAGAGTGTAACAAAAAACTAGTCCCGTCTTTGTGCTTTTGCAGAGTCAGCATAAAACACTCTGGATCATTAGACTGTAGAAGTGCATGGGATGTGAGCGGGTGAGGAAAGCAGGCTGGTGTCATGGCTGACGTGTCAGATGAGGTGAGTACGGCGGCTGTGAGCGGGTAGTGGCTGCTCATTTCTCAACTTTCTGCTGACAAAGTTCTTGGACGGGCTGTAGTGTGCGCCATGGGTCCTGCGCAGCACCCGCGGCACCTGCCAGCGCAGACCTTGTAGCATAGCTGTGACAAAGTGGACCCTCCATCTCTTTACTGTGCGCGCAACCGGACTTGGGTTCTCTGAGCTGGGAGGAAGTCGGACCCGAGCGGCGGCGCCGGCCATGCCTTCGCCGTCGGACTCCAGCAGCGTGGCTTCGGCCTCGGGCTCGCGAGGGTGGTCCGATAGCCGCAGGGGCATGTCGGGCCGGGGTCCGGCCGGGGCCCGGCTGCTCCTCTACCTGGGGCTCTGCCACCTGGGCCTGGGGGCCATGGTTCTGGCCTTCTCCTTCACCAGCATGGCCTTCACGTCCTCGGCCCGTGTGAGGCAATCCTGCCCATTTTGGGCCGGGTTCTTTGTAAGTGTAAATTTGACAACAACATGAAGTCGTCAGTGTGAACTTAAAGTGTGTGCGCTCATGTGTGTGTCATGTCTGTTTGTAGGTGGTGGCTTCGGGAATCGTTGGAATCATCTCATGGAGGAGACCTCTGACACTGGTGGTATGTGAACCTCCACCTCATAACCGCATTAAAACATCTAAGGGTCAAGTGGACAAAAATTTCCAAAATCCTCAAAAGTAATTTGACACAATGCGTATTTCTTTAGGATCAATTCAAATAAAAAAAACAATGTCACTACAAGGTCGATTTAAAAGCCAGTGTGTCATAAAGGGGACGTCAGTGATTTCTCCTCCACCTTGGCCTGAAATCAGTTTTCCAGAGTTTCTCCTTGTCGTGACTCCACGAGAGCCTCTGTCGAGACCCTGTGCCGAACCAAAGCTGCGCTCTGCTCCTCCACAGGTGTCGCTGTTCATGCTGCTGTCTGCGGTTTGTGTGATCCTCAGCCTGGCCGGCTCCATGCTCTCCTGTCAGAACGCGCAGATGGTCAAGTCTATGATCACCTGCCAGGTACGCTTCCTCTGCTAGCGCCGCATCTGGCCGGAACGTGCCAGGAATAGTTTGTGTTTGTAGTGCCGCTCCGTGCTTGACGCCGGGTCCGTGTGTAGGTGGAGAGCGGCCTGTGTGTGTGCTGCGCGCCCACGCAGTCCTGCTCCATCACGGAGGAGGAGACCCTGGTCCTGTACCTGAACGCCGACTGTCACTCGCTCAGACACCAGCTGAAGGTGCGTGCGCTTTCTGTGCAGTCGCACTGGGCTCAAACCCAGTAGCTCAAACGTCCGCGGCGTCTCTAAACCCGCGTCTCCTCGTAGGATCTCCTGTTCAGCGCTTGTGGTCTCAGCATTCTCTCCACCATCATCTGCACTCTGTCCACCGTCACCTGCAGCATCCACATATTCTCCCTGGACCTCGTGCACCTGGTGAGACCCAGCACATTTTACACTGACTACTCTCTTCTCACTGTTTGTACGCTGCGCACATCAGCGTCTTCAAAGGGTCAAAGGTGACATTTGAAGGTTCTGGCCCGCAGCCGTTTATCCGTCATGTAACCGTCACATGTTTCCCACTCTTCACGCCTAGCTGGCCCCACACCGTTCTCGCTCAGTTAACCCAGAATGCACCACTCCCCAGGACGCCTTCCTAACCAACATCATGGACTTTGAGGAGTTTGTCCCCCCCATCCCCCCGCCCCCCTACTATCCTCCCGAGTACACCTGCAGCTCAGAGACCGACGCCCAGAGGTGGGTTTGCCACACGAAGCGCTGATTGTACGGTACAAACACACCCGTGACTGTCTGATGCTTTGTATTGCTGTCCAGCATCACCTATAACGGCTCCATGGAGAGCCCTGTGCCCCTGTACCCCACGGACTGCCCCCCTCCTTATGAAGCCGTCATGGGGCAGAGAGCAGCCAGCCAGGTGAGCACCAGCCCGGGATCAGTGTCCGCTCGTTACACGTGTCGTACAGGACGTTGTGTGAATGCAGGTTTGGTCTTTTGTGACTCTCAAGGCGACGATGTTTGACCCCCATGGCACCGAGCTGTCGGGGGAGAGAGGAACCTCTACCGCCTTCAGCGGAGAAGGTGAGGGAACATCGCGAGGGAGCTCCCCAACACGTTTCACTGTCACCTAACGTTCACAGATGCAGTTTGATAAGGTCAAATACAGTGGTTTCACTAAATTAGATCTGTTTGTTTATTGGGATTGTAAAACATGTCACATAATTCAAACAGACATCACTCTCTCTTTAGTGCAGACCTTCAAAAGCAGCATCATTTTTAGACACAAGGTGTCTGTTTTGTCGCCATCCTTCCACTGTAGCTCCACAAACACGAAAGCCATCAGGGAGGTCTTTGGAATGATGAATGTTGGATTAGCCACACTTGTTTTTACTACCTTTCTTCAAAAGGCCTCCATGAACATTAGGGACAGTGTCCATATGGGCACCTGGCTATTATTTTAGGAAATAAAGGTATAAACACCTGCTTTGATTTGACTTTACACACGTTGGTCTATTCTTACCAGTTTCCATGGACAGTGGATCTCTCTTGATGTCAGAGATCGTCGACATTCCTGACGATTCCTCACCGTCAGAGGACTCCTGTCTGATGGAGGTCGGGCTGAGGAACCAGGGGGGCAACCGGGCTGCTGGAGACGGGGGGGACTACATCAACTTCCATGGATCCCCGTCTCAGACGCCAGAGAGCCCTCTGGCCGGGGGCCCGAGAGCCAGGCGCTTCCTCAGAGGAGAGAGGTCCAACTCCTGCTCCTCACCCAGCACAGCCACCCCCACATACAAGTGATGACAAGACCTTCATTAACCGCTATGTAGATAAATGTGGGATGGAAACGGTGCCTATTTGCCCTATTTGGACATGGTCTTGTCTTTATTCCCCAGGTCTCCGGTGTTACGTCACCAGGCCATGCTAGCGCGAAGCTGTTCCCAGCTGGAAGCAATAGGAGGCGCCAGCGCCCAGCAGCAGTCCTCTGTCCCGGAGATCCGGGTCCGACCCTCCACTCCTCTACGCCAAGCAGCAGGCCCAGCCTCCTGCGCACCCCCCCGTTCCTCCTCCTCGGCCGCCAGCGAGCCGACCGGCGGTACCGGGCCGAGCCTCCCGCACCCACCGCTGTGCCTGCGGCGGAGGCCCGGAAGGAGCGAGAAAGACGGCGAGAGCGGGCCGAAGGGCGGCGAGGGCTTCCTGTGCCTGGTGAGGTCACACAGCGAACCGGGCCTCGGCTCCTCAACGGACACAGGTGAGTCCGACGCCGGCTCCGAGCGTCTGCACGGTTACTTCCTGCCTCCTAACTGCGACTCCCTCTCCTGTAGTGGACTTCGGCTCTGGAAGCAGCAAGGCGTCCACGGACACAGGTAACAGGCGTGTTCGCCACTGATAATGTAATTGAAGGGAAAAGCCTTTAAGGAAACGTGTCATTTTAATGCTGTGAGTCAAAACATCTGCAGCTAATGGCCTTCATTTATTGACCATTGGATTTTAAAGCAGCATCAGTGCAGACACAAATCTGATCGTATGGACGTGAGCTGAGGCTCTGCTCCTCATCTACAGTAGATCAACAGTGGTCTGAGCACACGCTGCTCAATTAGATGCATTTAATGTTATATGTGGTCATGGAGTTGTTATTATAACAGTTAGGACCATTCCTCTTTCCTCCGCGTCCCCTGAAGCCCCGTCCTCGGAGGCGTGCCTGCTGCCCCGCACCTCTCTGCCTCCAGCTGCAGCTTTGCCCAGGAAGGGCAGCATGAAATCAGCAGCCACCGGGGTGCAGGTCCCGGCCAAGCCCCCCCCCACCTCCCCGCTGCGTCTGCCCAAGGACTGCCACCGCTCGCTCGGGGACCTTAAGGCAAGTCTTCACAGCCGATGGTCGGACCGAAGCCGGCGACGCCGTCTCACCCCCCCCTTCTCTGTTGTCTTTTTGCTCCAGGTGACTCGGGTTCTGGTGGCTCGCTTCCTGCAGCGCTCCAAGCGCAACCTGGCGCCCTCCTGCGAGCACGCCGGGAGCCCGGCGCCGGGGCCCAAGAGGCGGAGCGGAGCTGAGGGGGCCTCCGCCAACCACCTGCCGCTGGAGCAAGTACGTGCCTCTGATTTATCCAGCAGCACGCGGCGTCCGAGCCCATCAGTGAGGCCGCAGTGTTTCTCGTCATCAGGTTTTGCGGCCGCCGTGGAGCTCGAGCCGAGGACACCACAGCCACCCCCATCACCGCGGACACCACCACTCCCACAGTGACAGTCGCCACAACCGGCACAGCGGCGGCAGGGTGGCGGAGGGCATCCACCTGCGGAGCTGTGGCGATCTGAGCTCCTCCTCCTCGGCGCCGCCGCGCCGCCTGGTGGCGCCGCCGCCGCCGCACGGCTCGTCGGGGGCGCTGTGCTCGGAGTCCGCTCTGTGAAGGAAGACGCACTGTTTAAAAGCAGTAAACGCGCTGAAAGTCTTCCCTCCGTCTTCCTCGTTGCCGCCTCCATTTACTGAAGCCAACCGTGCAAATGGCCTTATTCAGTGGTGCTCGCCCAACATCTGCTCAGAGCTCACAGCTGTTTCATTGGACACCAGGAGCTTCTTTCTTTTGACTCACCCGACCAAAAGCGCCATTTATGCTGTTTCCTCCACTGACTTCCTGTCAATTCCTCCAGAGACCTTTTGCTCACACTGGAGACACAGATCGGACTGGAATCCACACTCACATACATGGGTCGCGAGATGCTTTTGTACATGGCTGTTTATCCACAGGTTCGCTCAGGTGACGTGATCATGGAAACCTATATTTTGTCTTCCACTGATTTCAAACAACCACATAGACGAGTGCAGTGTCAGACATTCAGGTGGCGCTCTCACACGGAAAGAGTTGCTGAGTCGGACTTCTCCTTTAAGCAATTCGGGTTCACACGTGTCCCACCTCCGACACTGGCCTCAGAACCACGCCAGCATTTCCCACACTGACATTACTGCACGCACAGACACACTGCTCAGCCTTTGAAGCGTATCGTACGAGCGGCCCCTGGACACGGTGCTTTGATTTGCGTATGTGCATGTTTTGCTGCAGCCTCCCGCATAGAGCCGGAGCCTTGTGCACTCGATCCCGACCATCTGTGTAACTAAGTAGCGTCCTCCGAATGTCTATTTGCATGTTTTGACGATGCTTATTCCTTTTTTTTCCTCTCTTGCACCCAGGTCCTATGATAATAGCCATTTAAATTGTGCTTGTGTTCATAGATAGTTGAAAGAAAAGGTCAGAGTCAAAGATACGCAGCGTTCCCAAAAGTTCAGTGCCAGATGGCTCCCAACATGACTCTGCATCCTAATTTGATTTTGGTTAGGTTTGATAATATTATACGACATTGGCCAAAACAGTTCAATCCTATAAGTTGAAGGTGGAAGTGCAGAGGTGTGAGTTGCACTAGAACTCTGATGTAAAGAGTCTCTGGCAATAAATGTACAGACACGGTTGTAACCAGGTCAGGCTTCCCATTTTGTGTGGGCCCGTCCGTTTGGACTTCCAGAAGGTTCTACAGAACCTGAAGTGTTACATTTAAACAGTTGAACGCTGACACATCGGTGACAGTGGATGTATATAATGCGTCTGGCAGCTCTGGATACTGACTCTTGAAGTGGTATCAATATGTTTGTCGGACTGGAATCTGTTGTTGTTGGGTTTTTTTAGGTCATTTTTCTTGTGCTCACAAAGTGATGATGATTTTGACTTGAGATCAGTGAAGGCACATTTTGGACACATTCATGTAACAAATTTTAATAATGTACACACAACCCTCGCACATGAATGCAGGCACACTCAAACTCCCTTATTAAGGCACTGAGCTGTGTTTCTACCTCCTAACTTGCATAAAACATAAATTATTTGAAAAAAATGTATATGTGTACGGCAGCCTTAACAGGATAGAGCCTTGAAGATGAATTAATAAGTGTATCACACCTATTCCAGATTTTTAATGCAGTGTCAATGGCAAAACCTTCAATGCAAGTTATGTATTTCAAGATATGAAATAAATAATAGACTATATATATATATATATATATATATATATATATATATATATATATATATATATATATATATATATATATATATATATATATATATATGACAACAGTGAAGGGTCAATATAATTTCCGCTGTATTTTTATTTTCCATCCATGTTTAATGAATAAACCTGTAATTGTAACGGTTAAGTCTCACCACTCCACTTAGGCCCCGCCTCTTCTCTAACACGATTGGTCGGCCGCTGTGAAAGCCTATCCTGGTTCGATGGCGCTATCCAACGAACGCGCTCTATGTCAAATGGAGCCTTCGACGTCCACGCCCGAACACACCACTCGCAGTGCATCATGGGAAATTTAGTCCTGCTGCTTCGCGATAAAACGGACAGGAGCGGCGCTGCGAACTACAATCCACTCATCCTGGTTTTAGGAGACGTTCAGTGTCTCCAGTTTGACAGCAATACGAAGGAACGGAGGGAGACGCTTCTTTGTTGTTTTACAGCGAATAGTTTGGGATAAGAAGACAGAGTAATTATGGTATGTAGCGGCGTGTATGGGAGACGTAATTAAATTGATTCAGTGTGACATGTGTAGCTTAGCTAGTTTGCAGGTACACTCCAGGCTAACGGCAGGTAATGTTAACGATTCTATTCCTCACAGTATAACTTGTTGGCTAATAATAGTCGCTGCCTTTACCTAATCCTCGCTCTTGTGAGGTGGTGGTAGCAGTAAATGGGATTAACCAGTTTATCCTGGCGGGTTTTCGCATTTAGACAAAGAAGCGAGTTGTAACATCTGCGGTTTACGTAGCTAGCGCCGTGTGACCAACGCCGGCAGAGCTGGAGGCGTCAGAGCCGCAGCTTGTTTATGATGAGGCCTCGGCTCAGCCTGGTCGTCAACGCCTCTAAAGTGTGTCTGGCCGCGTCCCCGCTGAAGTTAAAGCCCACGCGTGTTCTGTTGTGCACCTCGTCCTTCCAGGGAGACGCCACCTGCAATGGGACACACAGCAGAAGGACGCCGCCGTCCGACCATCAGCTGTTTGAGGACCAGTTCGAGGAGCTGGTCACGGATCTGGCAGAGAAGGACCTGGACGACCCGGTTCTGGCTGATGCCCTGAGCAGACTGAGAGAGGTGGGCGCCGTGCTTCAGGTACTGTGCGGTCTTTAGCCGGCGCCCCGTCACTCAGCCCATACCTGCATTTTGCCTATAGGTGTTGGTGTACAATGCCCCCGGAGGAAAGCGGAACAGAGGCCTGTCTGTGATTGGCTCGCTGAGGGAGCTGCTCCCTCCTTCACAGCTCACCCAGGACGCGGTGCAGCGGGCTCTGTTGGTTGGATGGTGCATTGAATTGGTGAGTTTACGCTAAGGGGCATTTTAAATAATAATATCTGGCATTATTCACATTTTGTTACTCACTGTCAACCTCAAACTTCACATGGAATCAGTAGTAGTGCCACAAAGCTCCCCAAACACCCAGCTGCTCCTAATAATCAGACTCCTGCCTGACAGTTGGCGCAGCCCTGCTGTTGTTGAAGCCTGAACTTGCGAGCACAGGCTCTGGCTGTTTTGACACTTTTTCCAGAGTGTTACATTCTGTAAGTCGACAAGTGTTACAACCGTGTCTCTGTTATTTACAGCTTCAGGCATTTTTCCTTGTCGCAGACGATATCATGGACGGATCTGTGACTCGGAGGGGACAGCCCTGCTGGTACAAGAAGGTCAGACTTGAGCCGCTTTTCTGTTGTGCACTAATCATTAGTTAGTTGTATGCTCGTGTAAATCCTATGTATTGGTCTTTAAGGATGGAATTGGCCTGGATGCCATCAATGACTCATTTCTCTTGGAAGCGTCGATCTACAGACTACTTCGCAGACATTGCCGGGATCAACCCTACTATGTCCACCTACTGGAGCTATTCACAGAGGTATTTGGTGTTCTGATTTAATATGCAGACACACACACTGACAAGATTTGTAATGCACCTGTGTCCGTGCAGACAACTTTCCAGACAGAGCTTGGTCAAGCTCTGGACCTCATGACGGCTCCTCCTGGTCAGATTGACCTCAACAGATTCACAATGGAAAGGTTGGGATGTTGTATATTTTAAAGCAAATTTAGAGAAATTATGAAAGCATATAATGTATAATATGAATGTAATTTTTTATTTACTGTGTTTCAGATATAAAGCAATTGTAAAATACAAGACTGCCTTCTACTCTTTTTATCTCCCAGTGGCTGCTGCAATGTACATGGTGAGTGTCTCTTTATTAACACAAAATGAAGTTATAGACTCTAATTTGATTAATGACCTTATGGTTAAAAAGTAACAGATTAGTTATAAAGCTTCGCATATCCATCTTCCCCAACCGTTTTAAAGGCAGGAGTTGCAAGTGAAGAGGAACACACTAATGCCAAACACATTCTACTTGAGATGGGAGAATTTTTCCAAATACAGGTATGGTAATTGCTTTTACATGTCATCACTTCAAATTTTGGCTTATACACTGCAGTATACTGATGATACGTGGCTATCATTTGCAGGATGACTACCTGGACTGTTTTGGTGACCCTGCTGTGACAGGAAAGATTGGCACAGACATCCAGGATAACAAATGCAGCTGGTTGGTGGTGACAGCCCTGGAAGTCATGACTCCTGAACAGAGAGCAGAGCTGGAGGTGGGACTTCAGATAGCAGCCATGTTATACTGCGGCTGCAAATAAAATAAAGTCAATTCTAAAGAATATGAATATGATCTACATTGGGGTAGATAGGTTTACTGTATTGTTGCGAATATGTAAATTTTAAAACATGATTTTGCTTATGTGTAGGAGGATTTAGCTGATTTAGCTTTAACTCTGAACATATGAGAAGTTTAACATCAACATTTTTTAACGTGTACATATGGTACTGTTTCCATTTTCATCTTAACTACTGGTTAAGTCCAGTTGATTTCATTGTCCTCTCCTCCACAGGCGTGTTACGGGCGCCACGACGATGCCAGTGTAGAAAAGGTCAAAGCCTTGTACAACAGCTTGCAAATGCCAGAGCTCTACCAGAAATACGAGGGCGAAAGCTACCAGCGGCTACAGAAACTCATCGCTTGTCACGCTCAAAACCTCCCTCACTCGGTGTTTCTCAACTTTGCCAAGAAAATTTACAAGAGGAACAAGTGAGGCAGAACGCTTCTGTGAATGCTGCCAGGTGCATCAGCGCAGGTCCCTTTGACTGTTGTCACGATGCACTGCCCTCCCCAGGGACGAGGCTCCCGTTCCAAAAGCATGATTCAAGCGGGACTGTGGTATTTAGAAAAATGAAAAGTGGTTTGTAAATATTTAGTTGTGAATGTTACTAAATGCTAGCACGCCTTTTGTTCAGCTTTAGTTATTTATTGAAGGCGGTGTGTAATGAACAGTCTAACATCTCTGTACCAATACTGGATGTAAGGAACTGCACTAAAACAGGAGATTTATCCACAATTGACAGGAGTCAGCTCATTCTCAATGCCACATATTTTTATATTCCACCTAGAAAACTTTTGCTTTTAATAAATTATGAGCAGCAATTATCTGTCTGTCTTATTTGCAAATGTATATTGTAGGTTTTTTTTTTGGATTGTAAGAGAAATCAATTATTTTGTGTAAGTTATACTAATAATGATTTGAAGACAGAATGATTTAACAGCAATTAAAGGCACGGGCTCTTGGTTTAAAATGAATAATTTAAAGGAGATTAATCATAATACTACTCAAGTTAAATGGGATGTGATGATAAGGCAACTAAGGGGTGCGGTTACAGTCGGGATGGAGCAGTTGGTGGAGGAGGAGGGGGGGCAGTGCTACGTTGGATGCTCGCGAGAAGACAGATGCTGAGGCTGGTAACGTCGGAGAGAGGCTCGTATTCACACGGACTAGGATGTGAACCCGAAGAGATGGAGACCTTCATCCATCTTCACCCGAATCTAACCGTGAGTCGTCTCCCGTTTTGTTCTGTCGACCGCTGTTTTCCGTCGTTAAACGAAGCTACACAGGCTCGTCGGTTAAGCGCGAGCTCACGTTCCCGCACGGAGGCGGCGTAGGTTAAAGGCAGATTCAGCTCCCCACAGTGATGTTTATAATGTTCTTACTTAGAGCTTGTGTGATATTTGTCCGTTAACGCTGACATCTGAATGCAACGTGCAGCATTCGACTCGTAATGTGGGTGGATGGGCCTGGATGCGATGCGGTTGGTGGTACCCCTCCTCCTCCTCCCACCCTCCCTGTCTCCATCAGCTCTGAGGGATCAATAAACGCAATGAATTCTGTAGTCGGGACGTTCTCGTTACATACGATCATGAGTTGGTTTTAGCTTAATTTGAGGATTTGTTGGCTTCCACGCCGATTCAGGCAGATACGCGAAAGGAGGCGAGGACTTGTGATTTATATTCCTCAGTGATCCGAAGGGCACTGTGCAGGAACACACGGTAGCCGGGCTCTGTAAAGGCACACTCCATGTTCAGTCTTCATTATGTGATGCTCCAGTTAAATGGATCTTATGGTAAGTCGAGATGTTACCTTTCCTTTTTGATCCAGATCCAGCTGCTTCTTATTAACTTGTAGGGAGGGAGAGAGATGATGGAGACAGCTTGACCACTATAAACTCATGAAAACCAGTGAAGCTGAGCACAACACAAAAAGAAAGACACCTCATCATCATAGATTAACAGACAGGATCTAATATTTGAGAGCCTTTTAAATGATCTTCTGGAGATAATCACTTTTTCTGGATTGTAGTAATTCAGTTAAACCAAATAACCTCAACTATTGTTTTCACTATCAATTGATTTGTAAATTACCTTTCTGTTTTTCTTTAGTTTTTGTGCTTGAATTGAATAAATGCCACAGGCCACGGCTGTTTGATCAACAGCCCAAAATTATGTTGATCGCATTTATGAAAGCGCAAAGCAAAATGTTTCATTATGACTTAATTGATGAACTGATTATCTAAACAGAATACCTGTTTTTCCAGTTTGGTGTGAATTTATTTAAATTTATTAATCTTTTCATTTCAGTTATTTCCTTGGTTGTTGCTTGATAATGTATGATTTCACGGGAATACGTGTGAAATGTCTCTGTTCTCCCAAGACTTGGGCTGCGATAATGATAAAACACGAAGCCCAAAAGCACCATAGTCCTAATGAATAGTCCACATGATGGCTTCAACTTCAAAGACCTAAAACATGAAAACATGCATTCAGCAGGAAAACTGTGTTTAATGAGCAGAGTTTCCTCATAGTCATTCGCCGTGTGTCTCCTTTGATGTTACAGGATCTTGGGAGTCAAGCCAAGATGTGACCGTCACGCTGCGTCATAGTTTGGATCTGTCCAGTCTTTACAACACTTGTTTCTATAGCAACTGAGAAATTCTAAAAAGCACCATTCCAACAATGCCGTCCTCCGGCTGCTCCTCGCAGCCTCCGAAGCCGCGACGCTTCGACGTCAGCAGACGGACCAACGCCGTAGCGGGACCAAAGTCTCATGGCCCGGCTTCACAGAGGGAGGACAAAAACATGAACACAATCAGCGCCCCCTCCCCACGCCGCGCTCCCAAAGGCCCCGCTGCTCCAATCAGGACCAGGGCAGCAGTTCAGCCGCGAGCCCCAGTAAGCCAGACCAGATTTGGCGCACAAAAACAGGCTACCGCCCCCTCCAAGGCGGCGAAGCCCAAACCCAAGAGCGCTCGCGCCTCGGCAGTGACCCAGATTGCGCCCGCAGACCTGCCGCCGCCGCTTCCCTCCGTCCTCCCGCTCGATCCCAACTGCAACGAGCCGAGCCTGCCGTGTTTGTGCTGCGACGGCCGCTCCCCGCAGGACAACAACAGCATGTTCAACCACAACCACAACAACAACAACACCGTCTCGATCCGACAGCAGCTGCAGCTCCCGCCCCCTCCGGCCCCGCTGCCCCAGAGGCCGGGTGTGATAGGGAGCAAGGAGCAGCCTCAGCCCGTCTCACAAGGTCAGGCCCCATCGGAGGCGTCTGTGCGCCCCGCTGCCAGTCTGGAGAACAAAGACAAGAGTGCAGATGACTGTGCTGGTCTGGACAACAAGAAGACTGTAAAGGTAGAGGAGGACGATGACGAGGAAGAGAGCAGTGGGGATATTGATATTGACTACGATGACGACGAGGCTGAAAACGATGACGACGACGACGACACTCTTGTGCCCTCCTGCTGTGACTGCCCCCCCTCTCTCCTGGAGTTCTCGCTCTCCTCGTCTTCCTCCTCCTCCTCCACTTCTATCAGCTCCTGCTCTGATCTGGAGTCCGACTGTGCAGATCAATCCTCGTCCCTCTGCTCCTCCCACGACCAAGATAATCTCTCTATTGCACTGTCCCTCAAAGACCGCTCACTTCCGCAAGCCAGAGAGGGCCCGTTTCCAGCCCGCTCCCCCCCATCCCCTCCCCGTAATCCCTTCTCCTTAGTGTCACAGATTCCACCTTGCTCCCCAGATGAAGGCTACCCCTCTGCCCTGGATTCCCCTTCACCAGACTATCTAGGAGTCAAAGGGGATTCAGAGGGCACCAAACTAGGCCTCCTTGACTTCTTAGAATCAGTAGGGGAGTTCGGGAAAATGGAGCGATTCAGTCAGGTGATCCAAGTGGCCCGCTGGGATTTGGAGGGGGAACAACACTGGGATGTTCTGAGGGATCGACTGGATCACCTGGACCGCCTGGAAAAAGTGAACAGGGAGGTTAAACTGGCCTACATCGCAAGACTCCATGAGAAGGGGTTTGACCTTGGAGATCTGGAAGAGCAAGACCTCTCGGATGTCATGGATGAAATGGGAAACATTGACATTCCCTTGAAGCTGTATAAAAGCCGCGGGGAGATGCGAGACTCTCAAGAGTTTTCTGACGCTGGCGTTGACCTCACTGCTCCGTCAGACACCGATGAGCCTCTTGTTCCAGATTCTCTGACCCCGTCCCCTGTGGAGCCACCACCTCGTCCCCCAAAACCTCCAGCACGCCATGCCAGTGTGACCTCTGACCTCCACACCTACATCAACATTAGCAGGGAGACCACCTCCATGGCCGTGTCCACCTCCCCCACCTTATCCACTTTCTCCCTGAACTCCTCCTCCCCCACATTCACCACCTTCAGGTGTGAAAAATCGCTACCTCCTTCTCCACCGTCGGTTCCTCCTCTCCCTGCCACTAAGCCTGTCCCGTACCTCACCCTCTATACCACCTCTTCTCCACCTCCAGCTAATCCCACCCCAACTCCTCCCATCCCTCCCCCTCGGAAGCGACACCTTGCCAGGAAGGAGGCACAGCGTCTTGCTGCTCTTCAAGCTGAACAAGAAAAGACTCCCGTGTCCCTTCCACCTCCCACCACACGGCCACCCCCTCTTCCTCCTCCACCTGTTATCTCAATCTCATCCTCATCGCCCCCTGCCATACCTCCTCCCCCTATTCTACCTCCTCCCCCCTCCTTCCACGCCCTGGATGTGGAGATTAGGAAACTACTGATGCTTGCAGGACTGACCCAAGCTGAGCTCCTCAAACTCAGCCCAGAGCTTGGAGTGTGTGTTGAAGGGTTGGAGGATGAGGGAGATGAAAACAATTTTATCCTGTCTAGATCTGGGGACTCACATGAGTTCAGACTAAAAGGCAAGGAGGAAGTGATGGAAAGTGAGATCCATTTCATGAGACGAGATGGGTGGAGCAGCGGAGACAAACTGGATGGAGATCAACGAGTCAATGTGGGCGATGAAGGCCAAAGAAAGGAGAGTAAGGACACACAAAGAACCACCTCATTCACAGAGATGGCAAGGAGGAGAAAGAGGGTGGGGTCAGACCACTACTACAGCACCAGTCTCAGCAATACACAGGAAACTAAAGCTAAGAATGTGAGCTTTGAGACTTTCCATTATCCTGCCGAGTTACCACATTCCCCTCCACCTCCGCCGCCTCCTCGCCCCTTACCTCCAGTTCCACCATCTTTACCACCCGCCAAAGTCAGCACCCTGCCGGCCAACTCTGCCCAACCTGAGCGATTTGACTGGCTTATAGCGTTCACCCCCGACGCTGATGCCCCACCACAGCCTCTGCCCCTGGCCATGAGGAAGTCCTACATGGAAACCCAAAGGAAGCTCAATACGTCCGGGCCATCTCCAGGGTCAGCGCCAAAGGTCACGACCTTCAAAGAGCTGCGCTTCCGCAATAAAAACACCTCGCCTCCAACAAGGGTGATCACAGAGCCAGATCCCGACCCCACGGTCATCACCCCAGACCCAGATATACTGTACAACTTGAAGTGGAGGCGAGAGAAGGCGGGCACGGACGGAAGCCAGTGGGAGTACACCTCTCAGGCTCAGGCCTTGTTAATGCAGCCGCCACCGGCCCTCACCTCAATGGCTGCTCTGAAGGAAATGCTCCAGAGAGCACAGGAGGAGGGTGGACGTCCAGAGCTGTGCCCATCACAAAAGATGGGCTGCTCAGTTAGTGACAGCAGCCTGTGGACCATGGGCAGAGAGTGGGAGGACGAAGAAGCTAAGAGGGAGGAAAGGGAAAGGAAAACAAATGAAGACAGAGAGGAGACGAAGGTGGAGGTGAGAGGACGAGCTGACGGAGAAAGGACTTTTGAATCGAGAATTACGGGTGAGTATGAATTCTCCATGACAGCGGCGGTGAAATAACTGTGTACATTTCCTACAGGGGTTTGAGTCAGGGTTAAGAACACGTCAGAGTACTCAAGGGTAATTTGGACAGTACAATAAATCTGGACAAGGAGATGGAGAAAAGGATAGACTGAGGGTCAGTTTGTTCACCGATGCACAAATAACATCCATGGACAGCACATTAGACAGAAACTGAAAAGCGAGGAAGAGGAAAACGTAGAGTCATTTATGGGAAGCGAGTAAAGAGGCAGAGGATGAACATGAGTCATAAAAAGATGATGCATGACATGACGACTTGGGGTAAACAGAGGACGAATGCGGGTGAGAGAGGGAACATGAGCAAGAGGGAGGAATGAGGCCATAAAGAGAGTGAAGGTAATATGAGGAGAAAGACGAGCTTGGAAACTTTCCAGACAACATTTGCTGTTTGGTTATCAGAGTGTGATGTCACTGCTGCCTTACTCAATTATTAATCGGACTTTTCAGTCCGATGGAGGGCCCGCCGAGCTCACTGCCGTTTCTTCTTCTCCCTTCTCCCTCCAGCTCTCAGCTCACAACTCATTTGCTTTTCTCCCACATGCTGTTCTGCTTCTCTCACCTTTTTACTGGTTTTAAACCATCACTTGGGGATGTGTAGTTGCTTCTCTCTGCTCTCTATCCTGTCTCCTCGCTCCGACCCGCCCTCCCTAAAGTGGTACAAATAGCTCAGATCAAGTTACTTATCTCATGCAGAGCTGCAGAAACCAAGTCAACGTCCAGATATGTTAGGGAGGGTCCATTTAAATTGCTCTCTCTCCTCTAATACCATACAACTGTGGTCTTGTGTAATCCCATTCCTAATGATTAGAATCACCTGAATTATTAAGGTATGATTAGGCACATGCATAGGTGCGTGCACCTTTAAGAGTCCAGGGGGTGGAGCTTAGGAAGTGGACCAATGGCTGGGAGCCAGGGTCAGAAAAATAGGAAGTGTCATACTTGAGGTACAGCTCAGAGACAGTCCAACCAAGGTACAGTGGCACTCGTTCATTTCGTAGCCGGTAGCTCAGGTTTCCTGTTGCAGAGAACTGAGTGAGCCTCCAACGCCGACAGAGTGTGTGAGTGAGCAGGAAGTGGACCCACCTCAGCTAGCTGCTGTTCGACTGACTCAGCACTGCACTGTGTACTGTGCTGTGCTGTGCTGTGCTGGTGGAGGGAGGGGGAGGGGGAGGGGGAGGAGGGTGGTGTTGGAGAAGGAGCTAGCGTGGGGTACAACCCAAAGGCAGCGACGGAGGTGATGAAGCTCCGCTAGCGACAGGCTGCAGTAGGGAGCGAAAGTGAAGCCAGCTTCTGGGCAGGGCCTAAAGTACCTGTCTCTGTATCATTTCCTGTTGTATCCAAAATGAACGCTGTCATCGCTGCTCCTCATGAACCAACTCCATCGACTCCCATGAACTGTCAGTCAAGTGTTTAACTACTGCATGATGGTACAGTACATGATGACGGTTTCTGCTGGAATACTGCTTGTGAATGTGCGTTTTTCTCTGGACAGACACTAACATTTTCTGCATCTCTCTCTCCTTCCCATGTTTCTGCCACGCACTCTTCCTTATTTCCAACTTTCTCTCCATCCCATTTTGTTGTCGCCCATTCTTCGTCCATGGCTCTGCTTTGCTCCCCTCCTCGTCCGGATTCCTGCGACGTTAAAACCTTTTTTCCTCTAAGCAGTGTCCCCCCCCCCACTCTCCCTGCAGCAGTCCACCCAGCCCTACTTCCTGCACGCCGCCCTCCCCCCCTACCGCCCCGGCTACCGTAGCCCCCAACCCAGCGCAGGTCCCAGGCCCCACGGCCACGTGGGCAGGGAGTCACCGCGGGCCCCCGTCGCCGGCTCAGCTCGTAGCCGCAAAGACGGTTCCAGCACTGATTTCCTCTCTGAGTTTGACTATGAGTCCCTGGCGGATTTCGGTGTAGACTGTCCCCGCGATCTGGGGAATATCTTTACTCCAAACACACACTCCGCCCACCAGCACCGCAGTGATTACAAAACGAACGCCTGGGACTTTGTGTCCGACTCCGTTGGTAATTTTGACTCTCTGTACTGTAGTGACTCAGACCAGAAGAATGACCCAACCGCTGAGCCAGACATGTCTGTTAATGGCACCGCTGATGGCTCAGGTTGCACCACTCCATACAAAAACATAGATGTCCTGATGACCTATTCAAGGTCCATCAATCCTGTGGATTCACTGTACTCAGAAACGCACACGCACTCACACAAAGACCCCCACAGCAACAAGGCCAGGACATCCAAAGACCTCCCCCCCGTCCCCACCTATTTCCTGTACCACCCCAAAAACTGCCCTCTGCACCGCGGTGCCCCTCCCCGCCTCTCCCCCATCGGAGCCCTCTCCCCTCCCCATCGCTCTGGAGCGCCCCCACCGGGTGCCGCGGGCTACTGCCTCAGCTCCCCGCTTTTCCCACGCTCGCACACCTTGCCCGCCCTCGCTGCTCCCTTCTACTACCCCAACCTCTACCCTCCCATCCCCCCCAGGCCGCCTCCCCTACCCCCAAAACTCTACCAGGCTCCTCTGCAGTCACGTGCAGCGAGTAAGATTTCTCTCTCTCTTCTCTCTCCTCCGCCATCAAACACTCTCTCCTTTTGTCCGACGTCTTGCCTGCATGGATGTGCGTCCGTCCTTTTTTTTACTTTCTGTCTCATTGTTCTGTTTTCGATATGGTGCCTCTCTCGCCCTTTTTTTATTTTTACTTGTCAACTCTGGGATTTGCAGAGTTGAAAGAACTGTGTAACGGTAGCTGTTTGATGCATCAGAAACCAGCTCTGGGCAGGTTATCTGATACGTCTTATCTACACGGTGCTTTCAAACCTGCAAAGGCCTTCAGGAGTAACAGCTGTTCCTGTCACGGAGCGACTAGACTCACTCTCATCACTCCTTCTTCGTCGTCCTCTATCTAAATGTCTCACTGTGTTGGTTTGGTCTTTTCCGTCTTCATGTTTTCGTTATCTTTAAGCTGTTGCACGGTGTTGCAATGGTGTGTGTGTTTCATTGTGCGTCTGTGTGTTCACATGCACCCAATCAGTCCATAATAAGCCCACCACATCCTGTTGGTAATACAAGTGTTTGCATATAAATAACTAGTTAATATTATCTATATCTGTGTATATACACAACATGTGACCCTTGCACCTGATCCTTTCCCTCTAGCTCTGCAGACCTCCCATTAAGTTTGTGTGGGTGAACTTAGATTAATGCATGGGATCCCCTTTATCCCTGACGCAGTCAATAAGTCCTCACAGATCCAGATGTTGAATGCTTACCAATATAAACCAATATTTAGAGGATGTGCTGTTTGTCACTAGTACCATCTGCTTCAAACTGCCTTTATCTAATGCTTCTCCATTGCTTAATTGCTCTTAACACCAATATTTTAGTTCTATGTTTTACTTTTGCTCAGTTTATTTTAATAAAGTAAATAACTGCTGTCTTCACTGTCACTGCCAGCTGTTCGCAGTGTGTCATTTGCCGGTTCCGTACAGAGGGAGGACACGTCCTGGATGGGCGAAGATGTGAAGCAGCCGATGAGAGGTTACGGCCTCTCCTCTCTGTGCCTGCAGGAAAAGAAAGGTGCCGCACGCGCGTGGCCAAGCTTTGCCTCCTCGGGTTTGACTCTGGAGCTTTGTCCGTGTAACCGCCGTCTTTTTCTTCCAGCTCGGGTCAGTGCCGTCAGCGTGGCAGTGGAAGCCATCTTGACCCACTTCAGTTCTTCTCGGACTATAGTTCAGAAGGTCAGTCACTAATTTAGTTTTTTTTGCTCTCTTCATGGATGTTGTATGTAAAGGTAATGCTGGTCCCAGTCTAAGTCAGTATTTTTTTTATACCTAACCTTTTGGTGTTTTATCTGAAAGTGATTTCTCTCCCTCTGTTTTTGTTTCGAATCTACACACTCTCTTTTCAGTCTCTCTCAGTTAACCAGGTACATGAATGTCTTTAGATAACCCAGTTGTAGCTGTAATAACGCCTTTATAAACTAACTCCCCTACAAAATCATCTCTTATCTCATCACACAATCCTATCCACCGTCATATACTGTATGTGTCCCATTTACCTTCCCTCTCTGTCATATCTGATCTCCTCCTCCTCCTCTCCCTCTCTCTCTCTCTCTCTCTCTCTCTCTCTCACTATCACTGCATATCTTTTTCCTCTCCCTATCCAATTTTACCCCCCTCCATGCTTTTCGCCCATGCTCCTCATGCCTCTCCTCCCATCTCCTTTCCTCCCAGGCCTTATCAGGAGACAGCGCCATAAATCCATCTCTCGGCCGTCTGGTGCTGCAGTGCCTCTGCCCCGCCCTGCACGGCTTGCTGACCGATGGCTTGAAACCCCACCAGAGTGACCTGATTGCAGGCAGGAGGCCAAACTCCGCCTGGGGTCTGGTCCAGGCCTCGACTAAGCCAGGTAGCACACATGATAGCAGGCTGTTCTGTCCCTGTTGCATTTTCTGGTACATGATAATAAACCTTGTTTTTTTGTCTAATATTTTTTCACATCAGTCGATGCTGATGTTGATGTTAGTTTCCAAAATGCTAAGTAAAGTGAACAACAGGAAGCAGCTATTGATTTTTTTATCGGTGCCAAGCTTCGCTGCAAATTTTCACTGGCCTCGGTGAGCTCCTTTGTTGATCCTCTTCTCTCGCTGACCTCCATCTCCTCCATCCGTCCCCAAGGTCCTAGGACTCAAGCCTTGTTCAACCTCCAGGTTCGTGTTGGGGAGCTGCCTCAGCTCAGACAGAGCAAACACAGGTTCAATGCGTTTCTGCTTGGCTTACTGAAGTAAGTTATTCTTTACTCATAAAACACCCAGAAAATGAAAATATAATTTTTGAATGTTTATTAAAGTTTTCCTGCATTTTTTTTTTCTAGTATCAAGTTTCTTGATTTCTGGCTTTCACACCTCCAGTCTTGCAACGGTAAGTTTCCTTTAGTTTGACGTTGTGCATGGTTTAAGCCTGCGTGGTAGCATGTGACGTGATGCTCTCTGTTCTCAGACGTCTTGGTCACATATTACCACCCCACCTCCTTCATGCGCCTGTCGCTGACCGTCTGCCAGCCTCTGTTCGAGGAGCTGCTCCTCGTGTTGCAGCCTCTCAGCCTGCTGACCTTCAACCTCGACCTGCTCTTCCAGCATCACCATTTAGAGCCCGACACTAACAGCCCAGAGGTTCCCAGCCCGCGCTGTCAGGATGCAGGGTTCCAGCTGTCGCCAAGGGGACCCTTATCTAAAACCACAGACAGCAGACGTAATGAAATTCTCCCAGAAGTAGACCTTAGAAGTCCAGAACATCAGACAGTTAAAGGAAAAGCGCCATCGTGTGCTAATTCGATAAGTGGAGTCTCTGGGCAGTTGCCACGTAGCAGTGCTGCACCCATAAAGCCGTCCGTCACCGTCAGCCAGACGAGTCCTCAGCTGTTGTGGGTGCAGGAGAAGGAGATTGAAGAGTTACCTCCTCCTGAGATTGAGGAGGACAGCCTCGCTCAGCAGGCGGGACAGGTAGCCCACCGCTGCTCCAGTGGTCTGTTTATTATCATTTATCCTCATGGAGCGTCAGGGCTCATCTCGTTACATTCCACTTACAGGTGATCCAGCAGGGATGGGGCGCTGTGATGCGCTGGGGAGGCCGACTCAGCCAGAACCTGGCTGAGCTGAGCTTGTCCGCAGGGAAGAAGGAGGAGCTGAAGACAGATCCAGGGCCCGGTGTCCAGAGCCAGGCGGGAGGCGACTACGCTCCAGTCAGCAGCAGTGTTCAGGTTCCCTGGGGTCTGGGCCGACTGTTTGGAGCCTCAAAGGGCTCCGTCAGCCCGACAGGTCAAACGGCACCAACCAGGTTAGACCGTCTGCTTAATGCATTCACACGCGCATTTTCACCTGTTATTATTCTCATAAACACTCTGAACCTGTGTTTCTTCACCAGGCGTCCCTCTCAGTGGTTGGCTCCCGGTGTCACGGCCCTGACCCGAATGGTGAGCAGCACTTCCACCCCAGTGCTAAGGAGGGACCCAGAGCCTCAGGGAGAAAGCGAGCCAGAACCAGAGAAGGAGGGCGACGCAGTGGAGATGAAAGACAAACCTAGAGCACTCAGGTACAACACATAATACTAAAGCAATGACAGAGAAGAATAACCTACACGCATCAGATTCACATGACGGCTGATTTCTCAAGTTACTGAAACTTGAAACAATAAAAGAAAAGCATCTTAAAACCAGATGGTGGTGCTATAAACTAAGGTTGAAAGGGAGTCTCACAACTGTGAGTTTGATGAGTAGGAGATAAATTATTCCCTGTTGAAGCATGAGAAATCTGTAACAAATGTCAGATTTTAGACCTGGAGCGTGGAAAGGAAATCATAATATTTCAATGTCAAGATTTAAAACTTAACCTAAACAACAGGCCTTCATCTCTGTGAGGCGTGAAAAAAGCAGTTTCAGATCACGTGGGTAAGAATAGCAAGCTTTAAATAAATATGTACTAACACAATATTTTATCTTTCTGTGGATTTCCAGTCGTGTGCTTTTAAACAAACACCAACGTGTGTAGAGAGACGGAATCAGAACCTCTCCGGCTGTCGTTTGTGTGTTTGGGAGGCTATAATTGGTGACTCACTCCTCGCAGTCCTACACCGTGACTCATCCGCGCTTTGACTGGCCACGATGTTTATCTTTGTGGCTGGTGTGTACGCAGGCCGCGTTGGCTCAGAGGCTCTGTGCTGTGTGCCCTCAGGTCAGTGCGAACGCTGTGCGACCACACCGGATCGGGTTCGGAGCTCAGCTTTTGCAGGGGGGAGGAACTCGTGGTGCTGGGAGGAGTCGACCAGGACTGGATTCGCTGTCGTCAGGGAGACAGAGAGGGGCTGGTACCTATTGGCTACACGTCTCTCATCATGTGACTTCGGCGCCGTAGCCGCTGCACTCAATCAATGAAAAACAACAAAAAAAACGATATATTTTAGGCAAGTATTGAGAGGTTGTGGTGAGGCTCCGCTACTCTGAAAGGGATATTTCATGCTGCTTTGGTTGGTGTTTGAGTTGAGTGTCTAACACCATCTGCTCTGCTTTATGTGCATCAGAGGCAGTCAGCAGCCCTCTGTCTTTATGAACATATGGGCATTTCTCCCATCACAATCCATCCAGTTTGGTAGCATTCAACTAATGGATTTTAGCAGCAGGAATGCAGCAGATGGTGTGAAATAACGACTCAAGTCAAATTTGGACCATTTCACATTCAAAGACCTTTAGTCTTGAAGTGAAGTATCCCTTTAAATGTCTTTTCTCCTCCATGTCTGTGCTCCTCGCTTTCAGCCGCCGGTCTGAGCATAATAAGCGCATTCAGATCGGCAGCTGCCGTCGGAGGCGGCGCTGGTCTGGCTGCGGCCGAGTTAACATCTGTTCGTCAGCCGTGGCTCACAGGTTGGCGAGTGGCAAAGGCATGTTAGAGTAGTGGGCCGTAGCTCCTGCATACATAATGCGTAGTAATGTAGTGAACTGTAGCTGTGTAGATCTGTGTTCTCTTGACCTTTCCCCCCTATTGACCTTTCACCCTCGCCCTGTTCCTGTGTGTTTTGAAGTGTCTCTGCTCCTCTATTTGACTGTATAAATATACATTAAAAAAGAAATATATATATATATATATATAAATATAGGTATATATATTGAGATTGATATTAGAAAGATAGATGAACAAGACAAGGTGGCAGTGAAATAAAGCAGCTTAATACTGTGGCCACATTTATGGATGTGTAAAAATAAGTGGCTTTGTTCTTTATCTTTAAACGTGCAAGTTTCCACATGCGTTAATTTGGTGCCATCCATGCACAGAGAACGGTGTGTGTGTGTGTTAAAGTAGGAAATCCAGTATCTTCCCTCTCGTATGCTCTGTGTAATGCCGCTGCACTGACATCATATCCATCAAACAATTATATAGTCTCCTTCATATCTCACTGTATGCTGTAAATGCTTTGAGCGAATGCCCGACTATATTAATCTGTCCTACGCAGTTATAAAGGAAAATATTAGGTAACAGCAGTCTGTAGCTAAATTCTTTATTGGTCCAGAACCTCACAAGGCCAATGTGAGTCAGAGTCAACACCTCAAAAGTCTATGCTCAGCTCTTATTGATCACTATCTGAACCTAAAACGAATGCAGGGGGGAAATCTGTGATGTGCGCGTGTCATCATATCTGCTACTCTATGGTCTGTGGGTTTGGTGGCTGGTCTTCACCTCGTACCTCAGCCCTTGTATGTATCCTAACCCTGCCCGCCATGTTTGCTTATCATAATCATTTATATTAATGAAAGTGGTAATAGAAGTGGTAGTGGTAGTGGTGGAAGTGGTTTGTGGATTCTAATGTTGCTAATATGAAATATGTTGCTTTGTGTCATATATTTCTTAGTTATTATATAGATTGTGTATTGAGGACTATGCATATGGTTAAAAATGAACCTTTTTTTTGTGTTATGAAGTCATAATTATGCTTTAATGTTTACACGGGAGTCATGACCTACAGCCCAAAGTGAAGGCGTAAACACTTACAGTTCATGTAAGAGCCTGAATTGAACAGGTCTGGATCCACGCGACCTCCATTTCACTTAGCAGTAAGTGTTGTTGCTATTGATCAGTCAGGGAAAGCTCCGTTCTTCAGTTTCTCATGTTGTCTTTCAAAGAAGTGTAGCATGAGTTACTATGGCAACAGCCCAGTAACAATAAGTTAAAACAGTGGCCATGACTTATGACTAACCATCACATTATAATGTCATCTAATTGATCATAGGTGTTTACAAAAAACCCTATTCTGATATTCAGTGTAACACTGGTTGACATTAAATTCTGTTAATGCTTTTTTGTTTGTGTGTATTTGCAAATGAAACATGCTTAGTCCAAATGCAGGAATTTAGCACCTTCTACTTATTGACCTTTGGGTTTCTCAGAGAAAAAACGTTTATCTGACACATCTAGTGTCTGTGATCCTGGGAAGTTCATGTGCGACAGTGAAAGCAGAGATGAGTGTGTCCGTACATCCTGCACTGTGTGTGTGTGTGTGTGTGTGTGTGTGTGTGTGTGTGTGTGTGTGTGTGTGTGTGTGTGTGTGTGTGTGTGTGTGTGTGTGTGTGTGTGTGTGTGTGTCTGTGTGTGTGTGTGAGAGACAATGAACTCTGTATCTCCTGCTCCTCTTCCTCCCCCCTCTCTCTCTCTCTCTCTCTCTCGTCATGTAGCCTGTAGACATCTCCGTGTCCCACTGTTAGATATAGTCGAGTGCACCTCTAGTGTCGGTCACTGTCCTCTATCTGCATGTGCTTGTTTGTAAATACAACAAATAAAAAGATGCGTATAAACCAAGCTGTTTTTGCTGTAACTGTTTTTTTCTACATAATGTGTGGGAGGAAGTTAAGATTCACAGCTGTGCCGTTCATAAGACACTTTTAATGACTAACCGCATGCTCTGTCCCTGTTTAAGCTCCAGGAGACATCCTCTCTCCTTTATGCTCAGATCAAAAGATCCCAGGATGCCCACGGATGTTGTGAAGGGCAGAAAGAGGAGAATACATTTTCCAGAGTGAGCTGCAGCCCTCCCCCCTCTTGTAACCGTGCTCCTCCGATAACGTCCTCCTTTGTGGGTCATTATAAAGGACAACACAGCAGGAGATATACAATCCAACACCACTAGATAGCACTGTTAGCTCAAGCAGATTAACATTACTGCCCAGTGAGGACGAGGCTCTGAGTCTGGAGACATAAAATGCTTTTATTATTATGGATATAGAGGCAAAAATGTTGAGCTGACATTCTATGGCATTGAATTATACCTGTTTTTGATGTTTTTGTATTTCAGATGCACAATATCAGAGGCAACAGGCAAAGGTTACATGTCATGCAAACTAGATAAATAAGTCTTTATATGTACCTTTGCTATAAAGTTAATCATCCACTGGCAATAATGTAGTGCTCTTAGTTAAAAAAGGAACAGGAAAAATATACATAGAGTATGTAAACAGTGAAAGAAATTGCACTTTCTTGGCTTGGTATGAAAAGCCACACTACTGAAGAGAGAGAAGAGATGTAACACTGGAAAAACAAATTCACTTTCACTGATTGTCTGACCAAAAAAGAGGCAAATTATGTAATTCTACAAAACAAGTCATATACAATCATGTCAACTGTAGAGAGAAATGCCTGGTACATTGGTCAGCTGTAACTAGTTAAAAACATAGTCGTTAAATGAAATCTAGATTTGAATATTAGCTTTTTCTGTATAGTCCCAATAGTATTGTCATGTGGAATACTACTTTATCACACTACTACCGACAGAAGGAAAACAGGTCTTTTTATGTACATTCACATGAAACTAAACGCTTATGGTTCCACTACGTGGATTAATCCGTTGCTCCTACGATGAGAACAATCAACTATGCATCTGTACACAAAAACGACCTCCAATCCTCAAATATTCATAACTTAAAAAAACTAACAAAGGAAGTCCTTATATAGTCCTTATCAGAGATATTGCTTTAAAGACTGCATGAGTTCGCTTAGGTACATACACAAGACAACATGGCACTTCTACAGAGCATTTGGGGCAAATCGGTTCAACTTCTTATTCTCTACTTTTCCCTTCTCCCCCCCGAGGACATTCTGATTGTCAATGCTCTGAAGCAAAGAGCAAAACTTTCTCCAAGGCAGCCTGAAGTAAACAAAAACACCCTCTACCCCTGTCCCCTCCGTTCCCCAGGAAGCAATACTGAAAATAGTCAACAATAATCATGAATATATTTTGTCCATCTCTTTAGCCGAGCGTAATCAAGCTTTCTTTTTTAAAAAATAACTTCTTTCTTAAAAGCTCATTAGAAATTCTCTTGCAGCGATGCCAAAATTCCTGTCACTAAGCCCACCCCCTCCTCTGCCGATTCACTGGTACATAGCAGACACTGTCTTGGTAAAGTGAAGAAAAACCCTAACACTGTCTCAACAGCTTTTAACCGGCTCGCTTCTCCTCGTGTCATTTCCCAAAGGTGCAAAGTGACTTTGAAAGCTTAACGAGTAAATGTGGGTTCAGTTTTGACCTACTTAGGGCCCAGGCTACATTTTTATTCCCCCCGGGCAGCTTGTGAGCTCCACGTCTCTTGGAAACTTCCGAGCTGAAATACTGAGTACCATATACGTCCACTTCCAATCTCCAAGCCGTTTCTGTCTCTCATTTGCGTAAGGTGCTGAAGTTAGAGCAATCAAAGTGTATGTGTCATACAATCTTTAGTGTGCTTGATCATCCAGCACTAGTGCAAATTCATTTGAGCTGGTCGGTTTCTCTTTTTCTTCTGGGACAGTCTGGTTCTGTTTCTTTCATCCCTCGCCGTTCCGATCAAAAGATGTGTTGCCATGGTTTCATCCTTGGTGTGATGGCCTTTAGAGCGCTAGGTTCAACACACTCATCTGTCAGCGTGTGAGATGTCTCTCTCTTGCGTTTTCAGTCGTTATAATTTTCCAGCTCTCGTCTCGTTTTCTCACGTGTTCTCTGAGGCACTACTACTGTTAATAGCAGTGTTGTGACATCAGCTTCTGTCCGGTGGTGGGCCTGGTCCCTTTTCAGAGTGGTACCACCTGCATAAGGTAAGATATTCTCATCAAACAATGCCCATGCCGCTTACAGTTTCTGTATCTGATGCTCTACCTACCTCTTTATTAGCTTATGAATGCTGCAGGGTCAAAAGTAAATCATTCAGCCGTTTCCTCCTCTGCTCTCTGCTGCAGGCCTCTTCTTCCCCTCGGTTTTCTTCCTCTCCCTCCTCCTCTTCTCCGTTCTGGGTTTTTGTGGGCTGTGGTGAACAAGTATGCACAAGTAATTGCAAAAGCAGATTTTTATCCTTGTGGAAATTTGCATTCAAGAAAAGAAGATGTATTTTCAGTGGGCAGCGTTGCGTTGGATAACTCACACAGGGGCTGGCAGTGAGCGAGCTGGAGGTGTCCTGACACTGGTGGAGGGGGTCACTGCTGATAACCGTCACCTCCACCCCCACTGAGTGATCTGAGGGTCAGAGGTCAAGACGTATTCTGTATGTTAGTGAAGGCGTATTAAACCAACAAAATGTGTCCTTATTTCACTTGATTTCTATCTGTAATCAGTCAGGGAGTCTTTGATGGAAACTGTGGTTTCAGTGCTAATGGGGAAAGTTGATGCCTGCTTGGACTCCAGCAGTGGAGGATAGAAATGGGGGGAACATTTCTGCAGGCTGACATTCTGTGGTTGGAAAACCACGAGTTTGTGCTGCTGAGTATGATATGAAGAGAGCCAAATATGAGGATGACGAGCCGTGAGCAGAAAACACACACACACACACACACGCGCGCGCACACACACACACACACACACACACACACACACACACACACACACACACACACACACACACACACACACACACACACACACACACAGTAAAAAACACAAACACTGGACACTGAAGACAGACGTACAGTCAAAATGAATATGTGTAGAGTTCAACCACGTACACGTATGCATACACGAACACCTACAGAAACAAAAACTAACACACACACTTGCTTCATGGACCTGACTTGATGTGGCTGTTGTCCCCATTGGCTCCATCACAGGACGACGGACGTCGCGAGCCCCTCTCCTCCTCTTCCGCATCTCTCTCTCTCTCCCTCTCGATCCTCAGCCGGATCTGTCGGTCTCTCACCAGCTCCCAGTTCCTCACAAGGAACACGTGGTGTTTCACCACAAAGCTCCTGCCCCCCCGGCAAACAAGTAAGAGAAGCAATAGCCGCCAGCGCTGACGTTAGCTCACTGAATAAAGGGGTTCATCTTAAATTGTGAATCACAGCGATCCTTCCGTACCTCTCACTGCTGGACAAAGGCTCTATGTCGAGGTGAGGGAACAGGCTCGTGATGTCGCTGGAGTTCACCTCCTGTGAAACAATAAAAAGCAACTTGAGGTGTGTGTAAGGTTTAGGAAACAAATTACTTAGGATGCGTTCTTCAGCAGAACTCACGGCTGTCTGGTGAGAGAACACAGTGCGTTCCTTCAGCCGACCTGAGGCAGAGAGAGGTAAGCGGTGAGATCCCGAAGGAGGGGCCTGTTTCAGACCCATCGACTACTCGTGAAGATAACACTTCTAATATTGGAAACTCACAGTAATGCCGCTTCCTCTTCAGAGGTACGGCAGGCTGCCTGTGGAGCTGTTAACAATCAAGATGAGAACAGAATCCCAGCACATCACGCCAAACAGCTCAAAGATGTTGTTCTCTATTACAGTAAATGCCACTACTGTACCTGGTTGTGCTGCCACAGCCACATGACATCATAGGGCAACTGGAAGTGAATGCGCTTGAGCCTCAGATACTTCCCTGGAGGACGGAAAAGAAGCTTAGACCGACGACTGATGATCCCAAGTCAAACCAATCGGTGCAAACCACCACCGCCACACTCACTCACACTCACCAACATGAATTGGAGCAGGTAGGAGGGAGTACTCATGCTCTCCAGGTGTGTACTCCATATGCTGGGCCTGCAAGGGAGGACTAGAGAAGGAAGCATCAATGAATAAACCAATAATAGCAAAACGTTAATAGTTTATGAAATTTGTCAACTCACTCTGTAGTCTTGTAATCGTCAGAGTAAAGACCTGCCCTCAGAAACGTCTTCCTGGGAGGATCGTCGGCTCTCTCCTCTCTTTGGATGGATACTGGTTGGGATGGAGCCTGGTCCACGTGTGATTGGCTAAAACATTCAGCGGCGGTGTCACGCTCGGGTTTGTCCACGGCGACACTAAAAAGAAAGCATGAAGAGAGAGATAGAACGATAGAGAGGAAAAAGAGAAAGAAAGAAAGGCACTGGTTTAGCACACAGTGCTGAAAACGGTGGGTTAATTTAACAGTAGTGAGTGGTTGTATTGAATTTTCAAGTCAACCAGCTCAGGGGCTTTTGAATGCAGCTGTGTTTACCTCTGATGACAAGGGGAGTCACCATGTTTTCTTTTCCGTCCTCGCTTCCTTTTGGCCTGCAGCTCCGACTCTGACACCTGCTGCACTGTTGCGTCACCTCCTCGGTCTCTCTCCGGCCCTCTTTCGTCTTTTCCGCCTCCCACGTCTCTCTCGTCTCTGTAGTGGGTGTGTCCTGGCAAGAGGCTGGGTGATGACATGGAGGGAGCTGTGGAGGGAGGCAGTGTGGGGGAGGATGCAGTGGAAGGCAGTGGGTGCTTCCTGGGCCGTCCCGGCCTCCTTTTGTTTTTCACCGCCGCGCTGTCAGGAGTTGGCAAGCTCCTCTGCTGCCCCTGGCTTCTTGAGTCACCTTGTAAACCTGCAGTGAATGAGACAGAAACGGGGGGTGAAAGGGGATCGGGCGGGAGGGGAGGGGAGGGTGCGGGTAAGTGGCAGAAAGGAAATGAGACAGATGTGGATCAGGAATTGAGCCAGCGGGAGGTGTGAGGTGAGGCCAGTCTAGGTTGAGTCATGTGGATGGGCCAGCGATTAGGTGAGTCACAACACTTCCTCCGACCAGATCTCTTCTGGGAAATACATTAAGAACTGATTTATGTACACACACGAAACACAAGAATGCACACAAACACCGTAGAGCGACACAAATCGTTTCTGCACACCCGCTTAATGTGAAACACAATCTTAAGACGGAGCAGACAGAGGAGGAGCTGCACTACTGAGATGACCCACCTCCTCCGACAACAACAGTTTCCCCCCTTTACACCCATTCCGACCTAACCCTGTGCTCCTCCTTCATCAGTCACTCCTGAGGTCATCTGTCTTTTTGTTCCATTTTCCACGATCCCTGACAAGACTGACCACTCTTCCCTTATTGGATTTTTCCAAGTCAAATGGGCCCTGTTGGCCAGCGGTGAGGGATCGGCCGCGCTTTAAATAGCCAATCTGGTGGTTAACTAATGACTGTGTTCACTGGGTAGCCCCGGGCTGCAACGGCATGCGGTTCGCTGCAGACGGGGAAGATTTCAAAGATTTTTTTTTGGCAGTTTCCCATCAAGACGCTTCCCTCCCGCTATAAGACCTTTCGAACATTCCTACGGAGAGCGGTTGCTAAGTGGTCGTGTTGGTGCGCGAGCGTCAGGCACGGCTCCCGCGCGGCAGAGGGAGTGAAATTTAGCTATAAAAAGAGCGGAGTCTGATTTCCTCTCAAACACCCTCCAGACTTATTGTGTGGCTCCACAACACCTGAGAAGAAGCGGTGCCGGGACTATTTTGGGCACAATCCTGTTGCCACAGAATTATCTGCACATTGTGCAAATAATGAAAACCTGCCGAACTAAGCAAGTGAAGAGAACCTCTCAGAACTCAGCATGCTGCCACAGCGTGTAGGCCGGCGTCGCCTTTCATTCTTACACGCATGTGTCCCAGTATCTGCTCCAGTATTAGCACGAATGCTAACATATCGAACAGAAGCACGCAGACGTTCATTCATGCTTCCTCACCTTCTCTCCTCTCTGTCCACGCTGGCCCGGCTCTCCTCCATGACCTGTCACCGCTCCTTGAATTCCTACTGGCTAGTCCGCTCCTCAGACCCCTCCCCCCCGTTGCCATGGCAGCAGATGTGAAGAGGTTGGTGTGCGTTGGAGACGAGGAAGTCCTGTACAGGTGTGACTCTTCGCCGTCCTCGCCGTCTTCGTCCTCTCCGTCCGAGGCGATCGACTTTCCCGCACGTTGCTCTGTGGGAAAGCATCTCCAGGTGGAGTTTCCATATCCCGTCCCCCCCAGAGCCCCAAACTTCGTCCAGCTCTGGCCCAGGGCCCCCCACCCTCCTCCGAATGAAGACAAGTGAGAGGAGCCCAGCCCCAGTGAGGTGAGTGATGTGTGTTTGTACCTCTCTGAGGAGGACGATGATGATGTGGCAGCAGCAACAGAGGAAAAGGATTCATTTCCATTTTCACATAACCAAGGTGATTCTTTAGACAGCATGCGACCCAGTCCTCTTGTCCCTATCCTTCCTGCGTCTCCTTGCCCCAAAACTAACCCTGACCTTGATTTTGAGCTGGCTAAGCCCTCTCGCTCTAAGCTGTCTTCTTCCTCTTCCTCTTGTAACTCCTCGTCGTCGTCCAGTTCCCGTTCGCAGTGCCGGTGTCGGTGTTTATGCTTATGCTTGTGTTCGCTCCTCCCACAGCCACAAGAGAAGCTGGACGTGAACCCTGAGCTCAGATGTGGGCCTCCTAAACTTCCTACTCCCATGTCTCCCTCTGCTTCTCCTCCTAGAGCCCCTTCTCTCAGCAACCTGCTCCTCCGCCTGTGGAACCTGGCAGGGTTGAGGAGGAAGTGGGCGTGGTGGGGCTGATGGGGGGCATACTGGTGAGGGGATGGAAGTGCGTAGGAGCTAGGGAGGTGGTGGTAGAGTGACGTGGCTGATGGATAGCTGCTGTAAAAGCCCATGTTTTCAATGGTCTCCTGGAACTTTGACGGGCAACCACACTGCCTGCGATCCGGCTTTCGGTTGCAATGCACTGGCTGGCATGGGTAGAAAGACTGAGGGGGGAAGGAGGGATTGGCGGGATAGGATGGCGGGTGAGGAGAGTAGAAGCCATTCAGGTTTATCCTGAAGATGTTGGAGCGGTGAGAATGGGAGGAGGAATGATGGCGCCTTCCTCCGGCAACATTTCCAGTCACACCATCAAAGCTCTGCCCCAGTCCTGTTCTCACCCAGCTCCGCCGTCCGATATGAACCTCGCTGAACTGACCAATCAAATCCTCTAGCTCAGCCAGGAACTCGGGATCCTGCATGTGCAGCTGCTGGTGCTTCTTCTTGTGTTTATTTTTCGGCCTCTTCGGGGCGGCGTGCGCGTGGCAGGGGTAGTAGTCGGGACCAGCGCAGGGCTTGTGTCCAGGGCAGGAACAGGGGCACACGCAGGCGCAGGAAGACGGGCAGTCGTAGTCCCTCCGTCTGTGGCGGTGCCGGTCCCTGTGTCGCTCCACAGGCGTGGAGTTGCTGAGAGGATTGGTGAGTCTGGGCATATGAGAGAGGGGTGAGGAGACTGGAGATGGGCGGTCTACGTGAGAGGAGGGCAGTCTATGACCCCCAAGCATCACGGCTGAGCCCTGACCCAACCTCAGCATGTCTCGGGCTCCTCTCAACTCCCCTCGCTCAGAAACACTGTTGTTATCGGTGCCAATGCCGCTGTCGCTGGGCAGTGTTTCTTCGCTGTGCGACTCACTGCGGGGGGATGGGGTGGCCTCCTTCAGGTGGCCCGGAGAGCCAGGCGTGTGATGAAGTGGGGGGGTGGGACAGGAAAGCTTGCACAAGGACTGGTGAAAGGGGAAGTGATGCCTTCCCTGACACGGACAACTCTTCCTAACGAAGGACGAGAGGGAGGAGGAGGAGGGAGGACGCGGAGATGTGCAGGACGACGACGGGGAAGGGAGAGAGAAGGGGGGAGGGAAGAGGAGCGAAGGGGCGGGGTCTGTGAAGCTGCCCTCACTGTAAGGACTCTGGGCCCCGCTCGAGTGGGTGAGCGACGGGGAGGGAAAAGGGTGAGATGGCTGAGGGTGAGGATGGTGGGACGAGAACAGAGACGTCTCCGAGGGGTTGGTGAAAAGGGACTGAGTGGAGGTTTGGGTGTTGAGGTTGGCTGTTTGGGCTTTAGGCTTGCGCCCGCGCCTCTTGCCCATGTAGATGGTCCCTCTCTTGCTCACATTAATCTGAGGGCCCAGCTTACTCCCAAAGGAGGAGGACAGGGCTGAGAGTGTGTGTACTGTTGTAGTCTCTATCGATTTACACATTCTTAGAGATGTCTCGCCATCTGCCGCCTCGCTGCCCCTTCCCTCCTTTCCTACGTACCCAGAGAGCATTACCTTGTGAAGTCTCCTCCTCTTTCTCTTCTTCATCTCATTAATCAGCCTCCTGATCTTTAGCTGCCTGCTCCCTTTTACAGGAGGATGGAAATCTTTATTCCTGTGTGCGTTTTCAGTGCGAGTCAGTGCATCCCGGTCCTCGGGGAGCGGCCGTTTGGGAGGACGGCCGCGCTTCTTGGGGCTGGGCCGAGGCTGCTCCACGCACTGTAGCTTTGGGCTTGGCTCAATCACAGGGGCTTTCTGAACTCCGTCACACCCTGGAGGAGGCACCTCAGTTGGCAAAACATTTGGTGAAAGTCTAGGGGGAGGTTCGTCTAAACTAGAGCCCTGGGATTTGGGGCGGCCCCTTTTTCGAGCAGGCGTTACGGAACATCTGCTCGCACAGGGACCCGGGTCTGACGTGGAGTGGCTCTGCTTTGGAGATGGAGGTTTGGTTGCAGTAGAAGAAGTAGGGGAACTGCTGGTTAAGGAATTTGATGGATCTGGGTTTGATTCATCAGTCTGCTGAGTAGTGGCCTTGGCAGGAAGAGGTGCCTTGGGGTTCTGGGAAAAGTTTGGTAAAGGATTATGCTGGGAATCTGAAGGGGCTTCCTGATTTTCTGCCCTCTGAGCCCGGTGCACCAGCTTAGTCCAGCTGGGGCGTCTGGCTTTACGTTTCTTAAGCGGTCGGCTGTCCTGCTCTTGGGGCGAAGAAGGGGGAGAAACAGCGGCACGGCCAGTAAGAGTGGGCAGAGAAGGAGGAGCGGGAGCAGAGGGGTGGCTTGGAGGCACAGTTGAATGTCTGGGGTTGTCTTGTTCTTTTGATTTACTGGTGTCACCTGTTATTGCTGGCTCAGCGTGTTTAGCTGGCTTGCAACTGTTATCTGTCTTGTCTTTCTCTTCTGGTCGGTCTGGATTTGCTACTTTACAGGTTTTATCCACTTTACCACTATCAACTGTTTCAGCACATTTTGCACTGTTGTCCTCAGTCCATTTTCTGTCTGGACTGAGCTTATCCGCCTTTCTTTCAGCCTTTCCTCTTTCAGTCTTCAGTTCCTGGGTCCTGTGTCTTTCAGCCCTTTCTTTACTGTGCTTTGATTTTCCATCCTTTCCTTTCTCCTTTTTCTTCTTCTTGCCTTCCTCCTTTCTGCTTTCACTCTTTGCTCTTTCCAACTGATCTCGCTTAGAATTCTTGTCTCTCCGTTTCTCCTTCTTAGCTTTCTTTTCTTTCTCTCTCCTTTTTTCTAGCGTGAGCCGTGAAGAGGAATCCTGGACTTGGGATTGGGATGAGACATCCAGAGCTGAGGAGGACAGCGGTTTGGGGGCAGATGAGGTTGAGGAAGGAGACCCTGGCCTCGGCTTATCAGAGACAGTCAGTTCTTTCCCTGCGCTGGAGGCAGGATGTCTTGTTGAGCTATCTGAGGAAGAGAAAGCGGAGGAACTGCTGTGTTTTACAAGTCGGAGTTTTGAAGAACCAAGGACGTCAGGCGAGCTTTTCCCATTCGATAGTCCCTTCTGTCTCGTCGTCTGCACCAAACCATTGTGTTTCTTGGATGTGTTTCCTTCATTCCTGGTCTCTGATTCAGAGTGTGTCTGGACGTATTGCGCGGAAGGAGCTGTTGAAGCTGGTCGGTCTGCTGTGGGAGAGCAGGGTTTGTGGCCTGCAGTGACAGGCTGGCCACCGACATTGGGAAGCCTCTCTTTCTTCACTCTCTCAATGGAACTCACTTCTGTCTTATCGGCCAGTTTGATCGGAACCTAAAGGAGACAAACACACAGTCTGTCATCGGCAGGCATGGCTGTGACATCCATTAGTTTGCTGTAGACGACAGTGAAGGACAAGGGGGCACAGACAATAACTGAAATGCTTTTGTTTTTGTCTGCCCATTAAAAAAAGAGAGCGAGGACAAAATGACTTAATCAGGCAGAGAAAGGAGGGCATATCGAGGAGAAGGAACGAAGTGAGGTGATGGAAACAGGAATGGGGTTGACACAGAAAGGAGAAATACAAAGGCAGAGAAACAGAGAGGAAGGGAGTGGGGCAGGGACCGAGGGGGAGTGAAAGATAAATGAGAGCAGGTAGAGAAAAGAGGAAGATGTAAAAATAGAAGAGAGGGACGGATATAGAGAGCCTGGCAGAGACAGAAAGAGAGAGAGAAAGCTGCGCTATTGGTAGCTATAAATTGCCACTAATACAGATGAGAAGGCTTGACATTTCGTACTTGTCCTGTAATTTTGGTATGCTGCAGCTTGAGTGGCGTTTGTGCAGCTAAAGCAATAAGCTTCCCCTTGGGTGATCGTCATGAGGACCAATGGACCAATGTCTGTAACAGCTCCAAATGGTTGCTGTGCTGTTTTCCTATTTATAGGTCTGTTTATTTAAATATGCTGCTTAGGTTTCACTATTGATAAAATAGCTCATTTGACCTTATTACGACTGAGCATAAAGATGGGACATGAGTGGTCTCACTCCGCCAGGGTTATTATTCTTTCATTTCACCTTCACGGCAACTTCCACTAAAAGCAGCTTTAATCTCGACAGCTGACTGAGAGGAACGTGTGTGTGTGTCCTCGTTGTTTGCCTACCTGCTTGGCAGACTTCGCCCCCTGGCTGGACACGGCGGGGACCGGCGCATGGGTGGAAGCTGTCGTAAATGTTGGTGGTAACGACGGCGGCTGTGATGACGAAGACGATGATGATGCAAGCGGCGGTGAAGCAGCAGATGTACTTTGTTTGGATGTGGCCTGGACCGCATCCAAGCCTGAGCGCTGCTCTCTGGTTGCCTCGTCCGTGGCGGCGCTGCTCTTGCTCTGCTGGCCCACTCCCCCCTCACCATCCCCCTTCAGCGGCCCCCCCCTGCCTTGCCTCTGATAGGTCCTGATGGTGGGCTTGCAGACGTAGCTCTCTAGAATCTTGGGCGGTTTCTTGGTACGTTTGGCCTGGAGTCCAATCCGGAGTCGTACGTTCCCCTCAGGGCAGCTGGTATCTCTCCCAGAAATCTGAAGTTGCTGCTGCCCTGCACTTCCACAGCGCCCCTCTATGAGCAACTCCAGAACGGCCCCCTTGTCTCCTTCCCTCTTCCTCCCCGCTCCTCTTTTCTCCTCCTCCTTCTTCCCAGCTTCATCCTCCCCCTCCCCCCTTTTCTTTTTCTCTGCCACCTGGTCCTGTTCAGAGTCTTCAGGTACAGAGCTTGGGTCTAAAAAAGAGTTTGTGACTGGAGGGGATCCCCCCTTCACTCTCTGATCCATCAGAGACGTCAGGGGGGAGCGGCAGGATACTGCGGGGTATCCACCACACCACTTTTAAAGTAGCCTAGCGCAGCTGGCGGCCTCAAGGTGGAAGGGCAGAATGCAGGTGTGGGTCGGGAGATTCTCGAAAAGATTATCCTATAACGGTCCACGAGCGGCAGGGAGCCTTCATCCGGTGAGGTTCTCTCTCTCCTTTTAGGCTTGAGGCAGAGAAGGGAGAAGAAAAGACAGACAGAAGGATACAGAGTCCAGTGATTAGTCATTTTAGTGAACTCAGATGCTAAATAGCAGCAGCACAGGCATCGGGGGGAAAGTCCCCTCGCTGCAGGCAGCTGTAGCGAGGTGCTAAAGTCTGTGTCCACAGAGATGATCTCATCATACAGAAAGCCCAGGGGCCAATCAACGTCGCCGGTTCCCAGAATGTCGGCGCTAACTGGAAGAAAGAGCTCCTCGCATTCTTTACAGCCTCAGTCGGTCGTCACTGAGAATCTGTAAATAACAAAAGCGAAGGGCTGCAAACACCGCGTAAACCTACACAAACGCCTTACACTCTGATTCCTACTCCTCTCCCCGAATCAATGCATCAATCAATCAGCTCGTGGCTGATTCAAACACTTGATCTAGACCCCCCCCCCCCCCCTTTCCCCACTGTCTTTGCGCCTTCTGTTCTCAGCTACTCCCACAAGCACGTCTTCTCTCACTCTTCCCTCTGCTGTACTTTCTTTTCTCTCTGAAACTCCCCTTTTCATGTTTGCCAGAGAGCGCTTGCATGCATTGTCTATTCGTCCCATCGACTCTCTCGCCTGCTCGCTCGCTCGCTCCGCTGCTTTCTCGGTAGACCACACAGTAAAATGGTCAACTCATGCACAGTATCCATGTTAATCAGAACCATATTTCCGCCTCCACTCCATTCTTATCCCCCTCTCCAACCTAAATCCCTCCATTCACGGTCCGACCATTCCCCTCCTCCCCTTTCAGTAGTGGTAACACAAATCCAAAGGAAAGGGTAAAACTTATTTTTGGAAAGGATCGCGAATTCCTCCTCCTCCCATTGCTTCCTCTAAGTCAAGTAAGCTTTTCATTGACCCCATTGTAAATGGACCTTTAATGTGACATTACTGCAAAGTAACACACCCTGAAATAACATTCACCTCCCCAGGAAAACTTTCACTCTCTCAGTCCGGCCCAGTTTTTTTCTAATCCAACGTATCAACATTGAACAGCATCATCTGCCATTCTTCCGTCACTATACTCTCCCTCTCATTAAGGAAGACACTCATCCATTTTCTAATAAAACACACCCTGCCAAGCATTCTTGCCTCTCTCTCCCGAGAGCCTCTTATGAAATAGCTCATCTGTCTCTCAACACACTGAACTACCTCCTTAAACTTACAAGAGCATCTCAGATAATGTTTTCATTTAGGAGCTCAGTGGGCCATCTCTCGTGCTTCCCGGTCCCTCCGCACCCAAAAAACCGTGCGTTGAATCGCACTGAGCTCAAATCAACATCTGTTCCAGCAACTGGCGTTACGTAACGCTTTTGGAAAGCATTCTCAAGGCCGAACCGCCTTCCAGTAAAATAAACCCAACGTGGAGATGGACAGCGGTATTCCTAAACAACGGCAGGCATTTTTACCACCACCCGTGCTCCAGGAGCCTGACCCGCATCAAGCAGAGCCGGCTGAGGGGGAGACAGGTACGAGCCGCGTGGGTTTCCATCTTGTTGTGCAAAGTGATAAGAATGGAGTAAGTGGCAGGTTTTCAAACTTAAAAGGGCAAACGCATTCAGCATCAGTCAGAGAGCATACTAATAGCTTTTTATACTCTCCGGGGCCGTACGTCTCAAGCATAACCCTGAATTATTCCAACACTAGACCAGAAGCTATTTCCATTGACAGGATGATGGGTGGACTTGACACTGAAGTCAGTGTGGTTCCTCAGCCGCGCCGAGACAACGATTAAATCATGATAATAGCCCACCATATTTCCAGCCATCATCGCCATCCCATGACGGCGTTATCACCAGTAAGTACAACACTATTACCGTCTGCCTGACAACAGCAGCCCGGCTGGAAATTAGGCTGGTGTGATGGCATCTAAAAAAAAATGCTGGGGGATGTAGCGTGCGTATGTACACACACACACACACACACACACACACACACACACACACACACACACACACACACACACACACACACACACGCAGGGTGCAGGGAAGTTTCTCACGTGAGTCTCCCCCCTCCCTACAGTCCCCTCTCCCCTCTCTCTCTCTCTCACACACACACACACACACACACACACACACACACACACACACACACACACATACGCGCGCGCTTCCCCGTAGTTGGCGTATTAGAAAAGTGTCGGTCGTACATTGTGTACCCAGGTCGCAGCTGCGTAGGCTAACTGATGTTGCTACTGTAGATACAGTACGGGCAGTGGGGGTGTTACCGCACTCAGCAACCTATCGCTGGTTCGCAGAGCACGTCAACAGCTTCCTTCTTCATAATGACTTTGCGCACCTCCGAAAATCACTGGCAGCCCGACGCTGTCGCACTTACAAATCATACACACGCGCACGTGTTGTTGTTGTCGTCACTCCTATCGCCATATTAAAAATATAATCGCACGTTCGCGCGACCTCGACCGTCGCACCGCTGCACGCTGAAACTCAACATGGAAGTGGCGGCTACGTAGCATCAAAATGTGCTCGTGGTGGTGTTTTTTTTATTCTTATTGGACGCGGATCGGTCCCCGGCCACCGTTCCCTCGCCTGTCTGTCCTCCGCCAGCCCTTCTGCTGCTGTCAGCAACATTGTAATAAGAAATATCACCGCGCACCGCGAACACAGGGCAGGACGCGCGCAGCAACAAGGGATAAAATTAGCGCAAAGCGGATGCTCGAAATGCACTCTAACAGAGTGTGCGTTGAGCGGCTTGATGATGACAGGCCTGCACGCGTTAACGCGGACTGCCATGACAAGCTCCCATGAAGCTACGTAGGCTACTCACCCGCGAGCGCGTCCCGGAGCCAACTGCGTTCAGGCAGGAGGTTAAGGTGTTGCTGTCCTGTTCTCCGCTTCGCACCAGCAGCAATCCGCGGCTTTTGGTGCATTTAGATGATGCTTTGATTACATAACTACGGCCGTCGGAGGTTAAAACAGCCCCTAAAGCCGAGTTTCAGTCCCGTCCGAGCGCGGAGCCGTCTATGGCACAACATTGGCGCGGGTGTTTTCATAATCGTACCGTCGACAGAGCTCCGTCGGCGCGTCTCCGCAGCTAGGTGGCGGACTGGTTACGCTGGAGCGGATTCTGCCCACTCCTCTCGGGGAAAGTTACATCGCTCCCGCCTGTGGTAATGGCTCGGATTGTGCTCTCGTTTGCATACAGGCTGTTAACGTGTCAGGGCGACGGGCTGAGAGCTGCAGCGGCGTGCGCGAGCGTGTGTGTGTGTGTGTGTGTGTGTGCCGGGTTATTACAGGCTGCCAGGGCAGCGCGGTCGGTGGATGTGCGGGAATGCAATTGCGTGGCCATTTTCATGTGGGCAGGGGAGGAGATAAAACGGCGAATACACCACAGGATCTTATTGCGGTTGATAATAGGCGATCGGGGAGGGCTATTTAGAGGCTTAATAAAATGGCGACGACTTGGCAGAAGTAGCTCCTGGAAGGATTTGGAGAGAGGCGCAAAAGTTGCATCATATAAAGTTCATCCTGCAAAGGCGGGAGGGAAAGGGACGAACTCAAAAAGTTAATGGCAAAGTGTAGCGTGCAAATTTCCAATACATTTTCGATTTCGATACATTTTTTAAAAACACATTTATAGAACACGTCCTTGTAGTTTTTTTGTAAAAGAAAAACGTGGAAATAGAACTAACACATTTGCCCATTTTTTAATTTAACACAATTATGTATCGTCAACCTCCAAATTCCAATTAATATACATATTAGTGTTATTTTACCTTCAACCACTAAGCCAGTAATCTTTTAATCCATGATGAAAGTATATTGGTTTAGAGATTTTCAGACAGTGAAGCCTTTTCTTATTTATTTAAAAAAAACTCACTATATTGTATTATATTCTGTTTAGTATTACTAAACAAAACACTCCTTAAATTGCAACACTCTATGCTGCATGCAATCCTAGAGTAGTTTGCCTCTACCTGGTTATATATCACCTGCTGTAGACCTACACAGGTTGGGAGTTATTTTATTTAGACTAGAATGTTTTCTGGAATGTTTTATATAATAAACACACGTTAAGAGTTGGTACTTCAACATTTAATAAAAAATTATAAAACAGTTTTTTACACATTTGTGCATTTAATTTAGTTGCCAAATCCATAGTCTGTACACTATTAATAAAATAGCAAAAAGAAAAAAAAGACATTACAGAAGAATTAAGATTAATTGCTTGCTTAATTAATTTACTCGTTTGTTTTGTCTCCCTGACTTGTTCCCTAACCTTCTTAAAGCCTATACATTCTGGATGATAAAACCGAGCAGCGCTGTGTTAACCCCTATTATTGATATTACTTGTGAAATGTGTCCCTCTAACAAACTCCATTTTCCTCAGTAGTTGTCGCCGAGCTTCTTTCACCTGATTGGCTGAACAGATTTGTGGTTGCGCTACGTCACTTCCTGCTTTGTGAAGCATGATGGCGGTGTCCTGTGGAGCAGAGGCACATTGACGTCTCGAGGTTTCCACAGTTTACCTTCCACACAGCCCAGATTCTGGACGTTTTGCAGTAGATGACATTATCAGCATCGGCCCCTCTTCATATACGGAGCTGAGTTGTTGGTAAATACATTTTTATGCTGACGAACTGCAGTATAACAATGATGGCTACATATTCACGCCTGCTAGCAGTTATCACAACTAGCATAGCTTTAAGCTCGGTGTTTCTGCAAGGTGACAGCGTCGCCGTGTGATTACATTTTAACCGGTTCCTTGAGAATGTTCTTAATTGAAGTGGTCCTCCGTGTTTCAGATCATGGCACTTCACAGATTGTCCTTCAGACTGCGACAGACGGTAAGATGTTACCCAGGGGTTTTAGTGCTATATAAGCACTAAACAAAATATAGCATCATAGTAATATTAAATTATTGTGCTAATTCTTCAGGGTCAGCTGCTCTGTTGCAAAGCATATACGGCTTAGGCATTATGACTTTAAACTGTTATATTGAATTGTGTTTGTTAAAATGTCAAAACTGCTTAGTGGTGGAACAATTTGTTTACAATGTTTTTTTTGTGCTCAATTGTAGCTGGTTAGTATCATTTGTTAGTTGTTTGCTTAAATATGTCATGTTATCCCTATCTGTATATATGTTTTTTCTGTATTTATTACAAATACTGCCTGTGAGCTTATGTGAACCTTTGGACATGTGATACTTAATTACATAAGTACTAAATTGATTGTTCTGCTAAACTGTGCAGGTAGCGCATGTAAGGTCTCTCCATACCAGTGGATGTGGGAAGCAGCAGGGTGCTGTGTCGGTGAAGGCAGACCCTGAGCTTTTCTCGGTTTTCAGGACTCAGGATAGCGATCCAGTAAGCAAAGCTGACATTAACCAGTGTCCAGACAAATCCGGTCTTCACCATGTGATGCACCTTCCTGTTTGCATTGTGTGTGTTTACATTAGCAGTTATGTATAGTGTATGATATGTGACTGGTCTGGTTACCTTTATCCAGGCAGATCAGACAGAAAGAAATATCGGACAATATTACACCATTCCTTCAGCACACGTCCACAAACTGTTCCCTAATGGGCTTCCCTGGCGCTACGAGCAACAGGTAGGTTTTACTTAATGGCTTGTTGATTATTGTAAATGTTCTTATCATCTTTTCTCATTATAAATGCAGAACGAAAGAAAAACGTTATACTACTTTGTTTTAGGTTAAGACTTTTAATGAGGCCTGTGTGATGGTGAGGCAACCAACTTTGGAGGTCATCTCCTACCTGAAGAAAGCAGACTACAGCAAACCAGCACTGCGATATATATTCTGTATCCTTTAAAACATCGAAAAATGAACACATTCTTCTTTTTTTGACTATCATGATTCCATGTGTTGTTGGCCTTAGATGATAGTTCAGATGGGCTGAAGGGGACTGGGAAGACGTTGTCTCTCTGTCACACAGTACATTACTGTTATACACAAGGATGGATGGTGCTGCATATTCCTGATGGTGAGACATAACAAAGGAATAGGAGAAAAGCCCTAGTAACTACACTGTTTTTAAAACCCCTCATTTTATTATACAGCTTTCAAATGGGTGAAAAACTGCAGGGAGCTACTTCCTTCATCCTACAACACCTCTCGCTTTGACCAACCTTTACAAGCCACAGAGTGGTTACGTGACTTCAGAATCACCAACGAGCAGTTCCTTTCAAAGGTAACACATTACAAAGTTATCGCGAAGTTTTGGTGACACACAGATGCGAAGCAATTACACTGTCATCATTTGAGTGTTCTTACATGTAGAGCTATAAAAAGAAGACCTTTTATTTAATTCACAAGTAGTGTCTTTGCACAGCATATTAGCGATGTAATGGCTTGAGGTTTATTACTATAAGGAAATTTTAATGCTGCTGCTCTTGAATATATAAAAAGAAATGGATATGAGTCAGTTCTAAGAGCACCCAGTGGACATAGTTAAATATGTAATGAGGTAAGTAGTCACATCATATCGAGACGTGGAATTAGTATTAAGTCGACAGTTTAACTACATTCTGCATTTCTATTATGAGGGAGAAACCTTTGAGCTTAAAGGAGAACGTGGTTCATATATAATTGGTCAGTGTAAAAGGGTAAGATTGTGCTGTTTCCTGCCCAGATAAAGACAAAGCAACGTTATGTGTGGACAAAGAGAGAGTTCACTGAGGAGGGAAGTCCACTGGGACAGCTGGTGGATCGGGTGAGTCATCGTCTGCCAGCATTCTATTCTCCTGCCTTTGAGTATTTATTTGTATTAATTATAGATGTGGCTGATCCCACCCTCCAAATCAGTTTCATCAGTTCAGTTCTGTCTGATTCCTGTTCTGTGCTTGTTTCCTGCCCGCTTCCCCACGGGGGTTATTAAACCTTCGTCTTTCATCTTGCCTGCGCTTACTAGTGCTCAATAGTCGATGAGCTGAGCGCAGTGATGGATAAGCACAGTCTTTTGGTGCCACACTTACAATGGCAGAAACAAGCACTTGATTCATGTGCAGCCTGTGGATTTCTCACATCTTGCAGTTTATCAAGTGTTCGACTTGGCAGAGAAGCTATTTTCAGGTGGCTGTTAATGTTTTCCAGCTGTGCCTTCTATATTAAGAGTTTAGAGGAATTCTGCATGAAATGATTGCCACTTGACTATTCAGTTACTTAGATTACCTCCGACTGCAGAATCATAAATTGCTAATATTTAGTCAGTTTGAATTCCCTGTATAATTTATTGTTATCAGGCTTTGATGGTGTTTTCTTTGCTGCAGGGTATATCCCGCGTGAAGAGCAGTACTGATGTGGTGGGGGCGGTGATGAAGGAACTGAGGCTACAAAGTGGGCAGCCAGAGTCAAGTTTCCGCCTGGCCGTGGCTGTGGATGGTGTCAATGCCCTGTGGGGAAGATCCACCATCAATAAGGAGGATAAAAGCGCTGTGAGAAAACATTTAAATATTTTCAAGGCTTTATAATTTTCTTGATGCTTGCTTCTTGTTCAGCTTCTACACATAGGGTGTCTTACTGTTTCTGTCTGTTTATCTTCACTATTATCAGGTGGATCCAGATGAACTCACTTTGATTCATAACCTGAGGAAGCTGATGAAAAACGATTGGGTGAGATGAAAACACGTAACAGTTTTGAGCACAGTTGCTTGAGGAGTTTGACTGTTACCATTAATTTTCACTTTTTTGTCTTAGACGGGTGGCGCCATCATCACCACTCTGTCCCAGACGGGTTCTCTCTACTCCTCAAAATCTGCCTACCTGCCACAGGAGCTGCTGGGAGAGGTCAGTGGTCAGATTGGTCTTACTTCATTATCTGTAGCACCTGCCTTCATGCTCTGACAGCAGATTAGTCTTTTCTTTCTATTTACTATCTTTGGTCATTAGTCAGGGAATGGCAGGTCTGACCTCAAGGCTGCACTACTCTAATCTTTATAAAAAAAAATACCCAGAAAACATTTAGTTGGGCAATACTTTTGTTGGACAGTGGACTTTGTTGGTTCACTGGGTTATAATAGTAGTTGCATAATAATCCTCATGTAGGTGCATGTGGACCCCTGAATATGTGGGCGTAACTTCAGCTTTTTTTTTAATACATTACTTTATGTTTAAAAACAATGTGAGTCCTTCTATCTCTGGATGAATCTTTAAAAACATTTGCGTTTATCAGAATACTTTTTCTTCTTCACTGTGTCGTTATAAATTATCTCATTTATTATTGTGTGTCAGAACATGATTTGATGATGGTGAGCTTTTTTGTTGAACCCTCATGTTTTCTTGTTGTACTTATCAGAGGGGGTTTGACAACATGGACCCATTCATCCCAGTGTCGGTGTCCAACTACAGTGAGAAGGAGTTTGAAAGCTGTTACCTCTACTATTTGGACCGCCACTGGCTGCAGCATCCACAGAGTGAGTGATGCTGCTCACTTTTCAGTTACAGCACAGCAGTGACCTGTGAGTGACATTAAACTGACTTTGTCTTATTTCTGTCATCAGGCCAGAGACAGGAAGGGAAGAAGGAAATCCTTTTTCTGAGCGACAGAAATCCAGCAATGTTGGAAAGAGTTTGTGCCTTTTTATGAAGTCACAGAAACTTAAATCACACATGAATACCACATACACATCAGTGTCCTGGAAACACAAACGTACACATTTCTGTATATGTCAGTGTCTGTTTATCTCCCTGTAAATTATGATGCACATGTGTTTGTTTGATAATAAAGTATTTAAAAAAATGATTTGTATTTCAGTTCAGATCTATAGTAAAATGTGATGACTTCAATTTTGTTGAACTGAAAAATTCAGCCCCGTGACCCCGCACTAGGGAGTAAGCGGTTAAGAAAATGGATGGATGGATGGATGAAAAATTCAGTGTAATGTGTGCAAGAGTAAATTAAAGAGGCATTTTTAAATTTAATTTAAAATACGTTATTAAAATTGACATTGTTGCTATTAGGAATAAACACGTTACGAAAACGCTTGATGTTGAAAATTGTATCGATTTCGGTAAATCCGTAAAGTTTGCAAATATTAAACACTCTTTACGTGGCCGCGCAGCGCCACCTGGCGGCTGTCGTGACTCGCTGGTCGTTGGTCATGTGAAAGGTTGGCCGGTCACGTGACCGGCTGTCCCATCTCCCGGAACAAGCATCTTTGCAGCGGCAGCCTGGTCAAGTTGACGGCTAAGTGTAAACAGACCCAGGACATGCCAGAGTTTGTGTCAGGACCAGCTAAGGCGAGACAACCGCTGTAAGCTAATCACAAAGACGCGACAGCGAACTGCTGAGTCGCTGTGTACTTAATACACAACTGCTCTGCCCAAATGTAGATGCATTTAATGGTCTGCATGTTTTACAGAGAAAATGGCGCTGTCGTTACCACCACCCGTGCTTCTGGCTCTAACCGTCCTCACAGCAGAAGTGACGCTTTCTGAAGGTAACACAACACAGTGTGATTCACTCAGATGCACCTGTAAGTGTTGTCTCCAGTAGAAGGCCTGTTACTTAGTTAAAAGTCAAAATACCACAAAAAGACTCGGTACCTGCAAAACTCCTGCGTGCTTTCTCCTCACAGGAAGCAATAAATGTGTTGCGAGGAACTTTGGCCATGACTCGGTTGTGTGCGTGTGCAACGCGACCTACTGTGACAGCGTGGGGTCGGTCACCCTGCCTCCGCTGGGACGCTTCTCCTCCTTCCTGAGCAGCCTGGCAGGCAGCAGACTGGAGCCGGCCCTGGGTCAGGTCCAGGCCAACAGCAGCGGGGCAGGTGAGCGGCGTGGGCTGACGCCCGGGATGTGTGTGTGCAGGTGTCCAGAGTGCGTTTAGAGTGTCCGTGTGTGTCTTCCAGGACTCCGGCTGACTATTATTCCCTACCAGAAGTACCAGAGGATCCGAGGATTTGGTGGGGCTATGACAGATGCAGCAGCCATTAACATTCTGTCCCTGTCTGCTGGTGCACAGAATCAGCTGCTGCAGCAGTACTTCTCCAGTGAAGGTACCCTCTTTAACCCTAACCCAATGAAAAGACTGTATGTTATAAACCATGGTACCTTCATGAGCTCATCCCTGATGCCTGGTCTCTGGCAGGTATCGGCTACACTGTGGTACGAGTCCCTATGGCGAGCTGTGACTTCTCCACGCGCCTGTACACGTACGCGGACACGCCCGGAGATTACAACCTGGACAACTTCACTCTAGCCCCCGAGGACGTCAAAATGAAGGTACCTCTTGTTTTTTCCCCACACACTACAGTTTGGTAGTCGTGGTTTTATAGTTCCTCCGCCCTTCTGTCTCAGATCCCTCTCCTGCAGCGAGCCCAGGCCTTGTCTCCTCGCCCTCTGTCGCTGCTGGCCAGCGCCTGGAGCGCCCCTGCCTGGATGAAAACCAATGGTGCACTCACGGGGAAGGGCTCCCTGAAGGGCCAGCCCGGCGGCAAGGTGCACAAGGCATGGGCTCAGTACTATGTCAGGTGACGTGCAGTTTAACCTAAATGCGGTGTTGCATGAATATAATGAATGATACGAGGGAAATATAATGGACGCGTGACTCCTTCCTCTCAGGTTCCTTGAGGAATACGCTAAATATAACTTGACCTTCTGGGCTCTGACGACGGGGAATGAGCCCTCTGCAGGAGAGATGGCTAATTACAGGTTTTCGCTCAGTTTGTTTTTATGATACGATTCATGTGAAACGGCACGAGCCTTCAGAATTAACAGCAGACTGAGGCGTGTGTTTGTCTCGCTGCAGCTTCCAGGCTCTGGGCTTCACCCCCGAGGAGCAGAGAGACTGGGTGGCGCTGGACCTCGGCCCTGCCCTGCACGCGTCATCGTACGCGCGTACACACATCCTCATACTAGATGACAACCGCCTGCTGCTGCCGCACTGGGCCCGAGTGGTGAGTCCAAGGACACAGAAAATAGATATAAATAGATACATGTTGATATAATTCACTCTTTATGAGGCGAGGAGAAAGTTAACTCCTGTACAAACGGGAGTGAATGTGTTGATGACACTGACTCAAGGTCAGTCTCACAGTAGGTTTCAAGTGGCCCGAGGCGACAGAACATATTTAAAACTCTCCTGTCCTGAATGTGGAGGCGAATGTTGACTTGTCCCTGCCCCTCCAGGTGCTGAGTGACATTCACGCAGGACGGTACATCCACGGCGTGGCGGTCCACTGGTACTTTGACAAACTGGTCCCGGCTGAGATAAGCCTGGGAACCACCCATCACATCTACCCAGAATACTACCTGTTTGGCACAGAGGCCTGTGCTGGGTGGAGTCCTACAGACAGAGGAGTCAAGCTGGGGAGCTGGGACAGGGCGGAGCAGTACGCACACGACATCATAGACGTGAGTTCATCACACCTCAGGCACAAGCCTTCTGATTGTTCAGTGAGATCCGCCGTAGCAGATGTGAGCCGTGAAGAAGCTGGCAGCTGTTCCACAAAGGTGAGTCGACCTCCCTGGATGCTGCAATGCAGGTTTACAAGTTCCACTCCGCTGTGCACACGGGGTTGGATCTGCCTCCAGGCGCCGGAGGGGTTTTCTTTCTTCTGCTTTCACTCTCACTCAAAGGGAAACTGGACTCCCTCCAGTCAGTCCATTTTGCTGAGGTGCCTTCAGACTGTACACATGTGGAGAATCCGGAAGGCATGTGTTTATATAGATGTGTTGTCCTTATGACATTTATACAAAACACAGACAAAAACTCCACTGGCTTAAATAAACATTTCCAAAGTTAAACAGACTGGATACTAAACTGTGGGCGTTTTCTCTGTGGCAGGACTTAAATCATTATGTGGTGGGCTGGACTGACTGGAACCTGGTGCTGGACCAGACTGGTGGGCCAAACTGGGTCAAAAACTTTGTCGACAGCCCTGTTATTGTGGATGCCGAGCGTGACGTCTTCTACAAGCAGCCAACCTTCTACAGCATGGCCCACTTCAGGTAGTAGCCGCTCTGGTGTCTGCTAAATGTGACTGTGTTCACTCTGACTGGGTCGCTACTACCTGGCACTGAAATGGGATCAGCAAAAATAACTTTTTTGTTCACAGCAAATTCCTGTTGGAGGGGTCTCAGAGAGTTGGGGTGTCCCCCAGCAGAGCAACAGGCCTCCAGTACTCTGCCTTCATCAGACCGGATGGCTCAGTAGTGCTCATCATACTGAACAGGTACTTAAATCAGTACATATACAAATAAAAGGACAGGTAAGTAACTCAGCAGTGTTGCGTTTATTTTTAGGTCACCATCAGTGATCCAGTTTGAAGTGTGGGATCCAGCTGTGGGCTACATCCCCTCCTCTGCTCCAGCTCGTTCATTGCTCACACTCGCTTGGAACTCACATTATAAAGCCTGAACCACATCAACAGTGCAAACTAAAATCATCTTTTATGGGTGAAACATTTACGGTATTACAAGTTATGTTGTGCTTAACTTATTTTGATTAAAAACACTTTTAATGTCTATTGATGCACTTTGTTTTTAAACTCACCAAATGAGCTTAACTGGTGCCTTGATTTTTAGCTAATCAAATGATGTGTCACCACATCTGCACTACTGTATGAAGCCTTTATAAATATTGTACAGTCAACTTTATTTTCTGTAAATTTGAACAAAATATTTTGTTGTGTTCTGTATTTGATTTTGATTTCAGCATATAAAAAGAACTGCAATAATAGTTCAGTATTTTTTGTCAATTTATTAATACATCATAGACATTATTTCATATATATAATATACAGTTTGATAACCAGGTATTTCACATTTGTGTTTCCATTCTCAATGTTTTTCTTTGCCTTTGCAAACCATACGTTGTTGGACTAAAATTATTTACATCAAAAAACGGGTGATAAAAATGTGGAACAAAAGACAAGTCAAACAGGAATAAAATGACGATGGGGACGTTGTCCGTTTCTAATATATACACCGGGAGAAAGGTTCAGGCTAAACCTTTTAATGACGGGCCAAATTCTATGGCAAATAGTTCACTGTTTTCAAAGGTGGTGGAAGGAATAGTTGGTTTAAACAGCAGTAACGTGATGAAATGCTCGTCTGTGTCATTTGCTGTGCACTACAGGGGCTTGACACAAATACCTTGAACGCCGTCCGAACAAATAACGAAGTTCAACCAAACTCTTTAAGACAATCAGCATAGGTTTAACATTATACCCTTAATGAACATCAATTTCCGTTGCAGATCTGTAGGTATTCTCTTTTTACGTCCTACCACTGTAAATGCCAAGAGTGACAGTAACCGTTGCGTTTTCTGATAATTCTTACAGGGCTCAGTTGCAGGTTTCAACAAATGGGCAGGTGAGTAATTAGGGCACAGTGTATGAAGTGAAGTGAGGCATTCAGCCACATTAAGGTAACGCAGCAGTGAATTTCTAGAAAGACCTAAGAGTTTGCTAGGGAGGTGGACAAACACATGGGTTTGATCATCATCAATCTAGGCTGGTTTGTTATTAGGCAAAAAAGATCAAACAGACCTCAAGTGACTTTTAAGACGTGTACATGGTTGAAGAGAAAGGCATTTAAAAAAAAAAGAAGAAATCAAACTGAGATGATTAAAACTGCAACAGGGGTGAACAGAGGAACGTGAGAAGCCTTTTCAGTCCTCTCGGTGTGTTGTTGAATGTAGGCGAGAAGAACAGTGGGATGAGATGGGTCTCAGAAGGACCATCTTTCTTGTGTGCGAGGGTCCATGGAGAGGGAGGGGGACTCTGAAGGGGGCTGGCTGCTGCTGTCTTCTCCATTCAAACTCTTCCTACACACTGGACATGTGTCATGCTGCATGGCCAAAGAAGAAAATGCACTTGTTATGGTGTATCCGTATCCCTCACAAGCAGCCATGATTTTAAATGCTATGATCCGTGTGGCTGCTCAGTAAAATATCCAGAAAAGCACATTCAGCAACAGTAACATTATCCTTGTGTTGTCAAAAATGAATAAATGCTGAATGCATGTCCTTCAGTTTCTTACCTCAACACTAAAAATATCTTGTAACTGTAGGTTAATGTTAATTAGCATTACATTAAGTTAATGAATAATGAGTCTATTCAATAAAGTTTTCTCGGCTTGAGCTATGACTCACCATTTCCAGCCATGGTACTATACAGTCTGAATGAAATAAGTGATTACAGGGTAGCTGTCTGACCGGCTCCCCCACTGCAAAGTCCTCTTTGCACACCGGACATTCCATACAGCAGTCTACAGGAGAGAAGACAGACCTTTTTATTCACTTCATATTAACACCCTTGTACTTTTTGTGGGAAGGGTACATCAGTTAAATAAATAGGTACAAAACTGACTGCTTAGTTAAATGTCCTAGGATGGCATTAAAGCAATGAAGGATTAATGGTCTACGAATGATTAGGACACAGAAGCCTTAAATAAGCACATAGACCTTCATATATCCTGGTATGTGAGCTATCAATAGCCTTAAAGTCTGCTTAACTAACCCAAGAGTTACAGCTCAGTGGTAAAATAGGGCAGCATGCATATAAGTCCAACAGAACATTTACAAAACAGAACTGGGGGAAGAAGACAGGAGGGATGTGAAAGATCAAGAAGCAAAAAGACATAATCTTCAAGGATTTTATGGAACACAGAGTTTATTCTCTCAAGGTTAATGAGCATTTTGTCCCACACAGAAACACTTTCAAAAGCTTTTCTTGGCAGACAGTGACAGATTTAAAACTCGAGTGCCATTTCAAAATGTATCCAAATATCAAATTGGTGCATTCATTAACACGCAAGTCTTAAAATGCACTGCAATTTCAGCAGATGTAAGTGCTGTGGAATATTTGCTGCTCAGTTTCAGATGCTATTGTCTATGATACACTGAGGAAAATAATCCTTCCTCTGAGTTAGTGTCATAGAAAGGGACTTAGTGATAGTAATTTGATGGTGTAACTGCACAATGACACAGACACAAACATACGAAAAGTGTTTGACCTGCTTGTTCCTGAGAGATATTGACAGTTGGAAGAGAGGAGATCTTCTCTTTTTCTGCTGGTGGAGGTCCTGTGTTCTCCAACTGACCTAGTAACTACACACACACACACACTTAATTAAAATAGAAGAAATAAAGGGTTGGTGTAGTGTTATTTTAGGTTGGTTTACCTGTGTTATGACGGCGTCTAACCCTCCCTGTCCCCAGGCGTAGTCCCCAGGGTTAGAGTGCAACATCCCTGTCCTGTAAAGACAGAGACCAAACATTTCTAGGTATAATAATAACATCTGAGTAACACTGTCATTGTACTATGGTATCATGTTACCATGAGAAGGGTGGTGATCCGGGGACTCCGGAGTTGGCAAAGAGGCCAGCAAGGAACTGTTGTACAATCCTGTAAAATGTTCATGTTAATGCCTCTGCATTAAAGACAGTAAGTAGGAACATAAATATCATTTTACTTATTATCAGAGAGTCACAGTGTGGAGGAAGGAGAAGAGAGCCCACAGGATCACAGGAAAAACAATGCAACTACTCACCCTTCCACAGCAGGCGAGCGGTCTGGCCTGCTGCTGCCTCTGGACCGGTATCTCCTTTGGCTGTGTAGGCGAGTGGGACGTCCTGGTCCCCAGTGTTCCCCCGCTCCTAGTAGACCCCCCATCGGTCCTCCAAGGCCCGCTGGAACTGAGCCCCCAATTGGCCCCCCTCCTAAGCCACCGAGGTCACTCAGACTTCCCAGGCGTCCTCCAGGGAGCCGGGGTTCTGAGTCAGACGTGTCACTGTCTGCTGTGAATGGTCGCTCCAGCAACAACAAGTGCCATAGCTACAGGGATGTGAAGATAGTGGAGGAGTAGACAGGTAAGAATATGAAGATGTTTAAGGCAGAATGTGTGGGCAAGGGAAAGAAAAGAAAGGGATGAAGTGACGGTATACAAGAGTAGAGCAGGGAAAAGAAAGAGTTAAATTAATCAAAACAGATAAATGATTGCTATCAATCTTCGATCTGCTCCCTTTTTCACCCTACACGCCCCACAATCTCTCAGATGCGCTCGTACCTCTGCAAACTGTGTGGCTGTGTCATCTATCCCGTTAGCGCCACCCTCTAGGAGACTGAGGGAAAAGGCGCACAAGGGGACAAAAGACACATTATTAGCAACATCCATTAAACTCTCTACAGCTTTAGTGTTTGCCTGGGACAAAACTGCACAGGACAGCCACCAAACCCAACACCTACGTTTTTGTATGTGGGCATCAGAATGCATATAAAAGTCCATCTGTCTGACTCTGTTTTACACTAGTGTCAACTCATGCCGACTGGATATGATGAAATCACAGTAGATACTGTAAATAACAAAATTCTCTTACCTGGAATCTTCTGTCACTTCCTCAATGAAACCTGAATCACATCTGGGACAGATGTACTCCTGGAAAGAGTCACAACAAAGACAGTGTTACACATGGTAGGGAAACTGATTATCATAGATAATCATTAAGTGAAAAAGCAGCTACAAATTCCTCTGACTACTACTGGCGCGTTTACTGTGACTTTTATTAACGTGTGAAGTAAATTCTTATATTTACTGGACAAGCTGATTTAAATTATTAAGCAGAAAATTTAAACAATTCTGAAAACATGAAATTGAGCAATTCTAAGTTGACTGAAATTCATAGAATAACTATTGAAAAAAAAATTATTTGTTTGCAGTGTTGTGATTTTATTGCACTATGAATTACTCACCTAGGTTAATAACTGGATAGAAAACAGCCGTTTACAGACTGAATAGTGTCAGAAACTTCCTATTATTCGGAGAGAGAAATCCTAAAACCCCTGTTAAGAACAAACCACACTTTCTCTTACATGAGATTATATTGATTAGACTGTATAATGGTATATAATAGTGTAGCTTTAATAAAAAGAACCAAGAGGTAGAGTTGGTCTGCCAACCACACCTAAAATATGCAGTTATTTTACTACTGCAACAGAATAGGGGAAATTCTTGTGCCAGCTGCTGCAGCTAAATCAAATGCAGTCTCCTCGGTGTATGCCAGGGTTTCCTGGGGTCATGTACAATACAAACAGGGGAATATGAAATGTTAGAGCTATATTGTGCTTTTACAACAAGTAAAAAACAGCAGGTCACAATAAACTCTGTTTATATTATACAATAATTGGGGTGCCCAGGAAAAATGTGAATATAAAACCAGCATTACATTAGAAATGCAGGCAGTTACTGCCAAGCGTGTCATTTGCCCCAAGAATCATCTTGTGTGTTAGAGAGACGGCCCTTGGCATACACTGCAGTAGTGTGGAGTGATGAAGTTGTGTGTTGCAGTCACTTGGCTCAGTGAATCAGTGACAGGGCAGACAGGAATTACTTGCACCATACCATAAAAATAAAGGCTGAGTTTCACAACAACGTGACCTAACTGACATTAGCACATGGACAATGCAAACTACACTCAACTGGCAGTTTACCCTCCGGTTCATTCACGTTTGCATATATTCATACTTCTGTATACGCTCTCTCTTGGTTGATGTAATTGTTAGAAATCATCATACTTTTTCGTATAACAGTAGTCATTAGTTTCAAATAGCTTGCTTTGTTTGATAAACGATAATGAAAAGATACTGAGTTTTGTATTGTTTTTTGTACAGAAGTAAATAAAAAAAATCTGGGATAATGTAACTAAAAAATATATAAAATTTCACTTAAACCTTAATTACACAATTACATCAGAATGTTTGGAAATTTTCTTGAACCACTTAGTTAATTCAGCAATAATTCAGTCAGGAGTCAAGAGCAATATGCACAAGGATGATAAATAAGCATAACGCTGATTCTGACCAAACCAGTTTCACAAAATGACTAATAAAACCTCCAGCCTTTTATGCTAAACTGAGTTGGTTTATACTAGCTGTACAATCAAATGAATGTGAAGTGGAAACCTCCACATCTGTCCAGTCTGTGGAAAACGCAACCACACGTTGGTAAAACTCTTATAAGATGTGGGTCACGTTCCGTCTGGCCATTAAAATATAGAACTAAACTGAAAGCAAACATTCATGTTTCTGAAAATTCCCCAAGTCGTCCAGCCAAAAGCAGCCTTTACCAGAAATGAAAACTGTAAACGCAAGAAGCCAGACATCAAACTAATACGAATGCCAAATACAGAAATAAAGGACAACCCAACACAGCTTCTTCTCATGTTTTGTGTTGTTTGTGCAAATTCCCAACGTCCCCGTCTCATAAAAGCAGGACTGGAAGAGTTTACAAAGCTGTGTTGAACACTCGGCCTGTCAAAACCTGACGATGTTCGCCTGTGATGTCGGGTTTATGAAGGCGATATTTCCGCATGTCACGAAATTATTTAGTGAGTTATCGCTAGTTAACAACAAACCAAGCTAACGGCTAACAGGCTAGCCAGGGTTTAGCTTTAGCAATCAAGCGAAACAAACGACATTTCGGATAAAGGCTACGTTGTCAACCGCATTAATTACGCACACGCGTGTGAAACATAAAGACGGAAAGCAGCCGCTCTTACCGGGAGTTTGGGGTTTACTTCTCCCTTACAACAGTGACAGAAAAACCGATGCGGGGGAACAGCCGCAGCCTCCGCCATCTTCCCCAGAGTAGCACAAACACTGACGTCGGTCCTCCACAGAGCGAGGCCAGCTGTCCGCCTCCAGCCCGGCATGCACCGCGCCACTGCCGGGCAACCCGAGCGAGGATCGGCGAGAAGCGGAAGTGTTGACGACGGGAGGACGCTGCATGCGCTGAGGCTTCATCTCCAGGAGAGAAGAGGTTCGTACAAACGTGCCGCTCGGGTGTAAATGGTAGCGGTTAGCAAAAGCCCCTTGTTGTAAAAGTCGCCTGGGTGCTGGTTGTGAAGCTGCTGATATGTGAGTGTTGAGAAGCATTTCCATTCATTGCACAGGATGTGTACTTCAAGCAATGCCTTGGGTGGTTTGATATTTATCAACTGAATGCATGTAAACAATCACACACACAATATTTGTGTAGTTTTATTCTATGTTCTCAGTCTTTTAGCACCAGTTCTTATCATTTAAAATATATACACGAAGTTCTTCAGTTTGGAGTCTTCATGCGATGCCAGACTTTACAATGCTGAGATCAGGGCTCAGTACCTTTTTTTTCCCCTTCTGCTGATGAAAGTCATTAAGTTTGGGTGGTATTTTTTTGCAGATGACTGCCCAGGAGGTGCGTCTGTGTGGTCTCCTGCTACAGGAGCACTTTGGGGAAGTGGTGGAGAAAGTGGGAACCCACCTGCTCAAAAGTGGAGCACAGAATTTAAGAGCCATCGTTCATGAGACAGGTGTCGCACTGGACCTGGTACGGCTTCTGTTCTTGTTATTGACTTTGTTTTAACCAGTGGATATATTGTAATATATCTTCTATGTAATCTTAGGTACTTTGTTTAGCAGTTCACCCCTTTCAATTCCGCTTGTCAATAGTCAGGCTGTTGAGATTAGCTTAGACGGACATGAATGAGTGAACCTGTATTTGTGTATCCAGGTGAAGAAGTCTTTGTGTGTGCTGGTGCAGCACGGCGCCTGCGTGTTCAGCTCGCGCCGTAAAGGAGCCGGGTCCCCCACAGAGTATCTGACCAGTTATGATCGAATTCTGAGAATTCTGCGATACCCACGTTACATCTACACCGGCAAAACACTGTACGGTGACACCGGAGAGCTAATCATAGAGGAGCTGCTGCAGAGGGGTCACATGACAATGAGCAGCATTGTTAAGACAGTTGCGGACCGCCTCACGCAGAATATGGAAGGTACCTATCGTGTCTTTGTCAACTAAACACTGTAGAAACACACACACACCAGATGTGTTGACACTTATCAACGACTGTTACTGTTTCTTGTTGTTTTAGAGGGATGCAGCATGGACTACAATGAAGTGTCCTCTGCCTTTTCGAAATTGGTGGAGACTCATTTTCTGCAACGCTGCCCACCGCAGAAAACACAAGCATCAGACAATAGCACCACTACCACCCCTTCTGACCCTGTTAGTACCACCCAGTCCACACCAGAGAGCTTCCCAGACTGCTATAAAGTGCCTCATGTGACGCTCGTCGGGCGAGGAAAACGCCCCCATCCCGGCGAGGATGGAGAAGACCAAAGGAATGCAAAGAGGCCAAAGTTAGATCCAGAGGTCAGAGGTTAAAAGCTGTGTTTAAAAATATTCTCAAACTTTTTTTCTTTAACTTAATACCATTCTCTATTGATTTTTGTTTAGACACATGGTGATGAGGGGATTTACTGGCAGGTGAATTTTGAGAGGTTCCATCTTCATTTCCGGGACCAGGCCATCGTCAGTGCTGTAGCCAACAAACTGGACCAGGTGTGATATCCACCTGTCAGTTACAACATTAAAAAGCTGGTGGTTTGATGCTCATCATCTTTCTAAAACTCAGACTAGCAGTGAGATTGTGAGGACAATGCTGAGGATGAGTGAGGTGATGACCTCGCCCACAGCTACCTGCACAAAGCCGCTTTCTGCCAATGAGATCTTCAGGGCCCTCCCACCCAGCTACAACATTGCCAGACCCATCTTAGACCAGTACCTCACTTTGCTGGTAGACGATCCGGTAGGATCTCATTCTTATACATTTTCCACTCTTACATTTGATTGTGCAGGAAGATAGATATTTGTATTCTTTCACTTTCTAGATGGAGTTTGTGGGGAAGGCTGGTGATAGCGGGGGAGGGATGTTTGTTGTCAGTATCCTTTTCAAGTTACAGGTTTTCAGCATTCGTTTTTTTTTTTTAATTCCTGAAACCAACGTTGTGGCTGTTCATTTAACTCATCTGTCAGATTTGCACAGAGCACTGGCCAATCTGGCTCGGGCAACAATTGAGTCTGTGGTTCAGGAAAGGTAAGTAAGGCTAAGTTTTTATTGCATATACATGTGATTTTCTTGTTACCTGAAACTTTATTTCTTTGTTATTGTCCTCCAGATTTGGCTCCAGATCAGCACGCATATTCCGCCTGTTGCTAAGGAAACGTCACCTGGAGCAGAAGCAGGTGGAGGATTTTGCTATGATTCCAGCCAAGGAGGCTAAAGACATGCTTTACACACTGCTTTCACAGAACCTGGTTCAGCTGCAGGTACAGAACTGGATTTGTTTCCTATGGATGCTGTAGGGTTTGGATTGATGCTTTTGGCCTTCACTCCAAACACAGTCAATAATATTATTTCAACTGCTAACTTCTCCTTCACAAATCCTAACAACTGTGATGACTTTCAAGTTTCTGGATTGCCGAAGTAGCACTAAAAGATTATTATTATTAAAACTAATTTTATTTTAATTTTTTCATAAACTACAAATACCTTCTTTTTAATTCTGCAGGAAGTTCCAAAGACTCCTGACTTTGCTCCTTCGCGCACCTTTTATCTTTACACCGTCAACCAACTTCCAACTGTAAGAATGCTGCTACAGAACTGCTACAAGGTGAATTAATCAACATTAGTCATTCAGATCTGTTCATGCCGGTTTCAGTGTTTGTTGTTTACATTTGTTCCCTCTGTGCAGACAGTGGCCAACCTCATCGAGAGACGTCTGTTTGAGACCAAAGAGAGCAAGTAAGTGTATCTTTAAAAATTTTAAAAATACCATATTTTCGTGTTGTCTGGTGAACTGGTTGCTATTTAGATATGTTCGACTTTCAGGCGTTTGCTGGAGAAATCCCAGCGAATTGAGGCGATCCTGGCGTCTCTGCAGGCCAGCGGAGCAGAACCTGAACAGCTGACTGAGGTCGAAGAGATGATCACTGCTACTGAAAAGCAGCAACTGGATTCGTTACGTCTTCATATCAACAAGTAGGAAGATAAAACCAAAGTGCAGTCCCTGTGTCCCAAAGTAGACGTTAGTCACGTCTCTGTTGTGCTTGTGTTACTGCTACTTTCCTTTTTGCAGGTTAGATTCGGCAGAGAACCAGGTGGATGAAACCATCTTTCTTCTAGAGTCTTACGTCAACTCCACTGCCACATCCTGAAGCAGAGTCTGACGCTGCAGTGGTTCAACACATCTATTTTTTTTGTGAGTCCTTGAATGACATATATAACAGCTCAGTTTTATTAGTTATAGCTGTGTCAGTTTGCAGTCAAATGAAGTCTGAACAGATTTTTTTTCCCCGTTTTTATTGTATCAATAAATGAATAAACTGAGTATGAGAATGCATCTTTTCAACTCTTATTTTTATCAAACAGAACAAATTATGACAAACACAGGGCAAAGTGATGGTTTGAAATGTAAAACCTTAAAGACGTCTGTATATTAAATAAAAGTAATGTGGTTTAATACACTTTTTTTTACTTAAAATTAGAAAAGGAATATTTACATAAGTGCTCCCGACCCTAGAAATAGTGGGTAGTGCATTTCTGTTGGACCCCTCCCCCATGCCCCATTTGGTCCTAGAGGTCTCTGTTGCGTCTGTGTCTCGAGTCCTATCCCAGGGCCAGGTCTGTTCCTGAACGGCGGTGGACTCGTGTGGTGGTCCTCACGGGAAGGGACCAATGTAGCGGCAGCAAGATTTGAGCTCAGTCTTCATGGTTTTCATCCTCTGATCTCTGTTTGCGCGTGAAGAACCCAAGCTGCCAAAGGGTGGGACACATGTTCTTTTTTACATTCCTGTCAGGTTTCTGAGGAAATGAGTGAAATGTAATGTGAACATACCTTCCACAGTATGAAAATGATAAGAGCCAGGAGCAGTAAACCTCCAATGATGCTGCCGATCAAGATCCAGAGGGAAATAGGAATAGTTCGACCCTTGAGAACTTCCAGTACAGTCTACAGAAAAACAGAGAGGAGAAATTAGAGGAAGTAAACGCTGCTCCCATTCTGCCACTGCCAATCTTGTGGTCTTACCTCCCTCCATACTGTCCCTGAGCCCAGAGTGATGAGGTTAGTCTCCTGAGCTGTGAGGCGATAGGCACCTATTATCCTCGCTGACTTATATTTGGCCTGAAGAAAACCACACAGAGGTGATGACCAACGTTAATGTCACGGAGCTGAAGGAATGGACTGAACTGATCATTTGTCTGAGTGTTTCTCTTACTTTTCTAAAAAAATCATCATGGACCCTGCGGCTGACGCGGACGAGCGCGGCCTGTCCTCTCAGGAGCTGCTGGACGTCGCATACAACCTCGGTGCACCAGGATCTGCTGCAGTTCTGCACACGCGGGCGGAAACACGACACGCATCAACATCTTGGCTAACTGGACACTGCGTGTTCTGTGCTGCCCTGCGCTGCCGCCTGCAGCCTCACCAGCACGTCGCTGTGCATCATGTCTTCGGGATGGAAGGGGCGCACGTCCCTCTGCCGGGCCCTCAGCTGGGCCGGGTCACTCAGCACGCTGCAGTTCACGCCTGTGGCCTGTGAGGCAGTTTAAATGCGTCAGATCCGATTTGAATAAAAGGCACGAAACGCAGAGAGAGAGACGCACAACTCACGTTGTATGAGAAAACCTCAGTGACAGTCATGAAGACGCTGTCGCCTGCAGCCACAGAAGGCAGATGCAGCCTCAGCTCCAGGTTACTCACAGAGTAACAGCCGAGGTTCTGCACCTGCAAACACGTAAAAGAATGTCTGTAATTTCTAACATCTTACTGACTCAGTTGAAATCATTGTCACAGCGAGCCACAGCTTTACCCTGAGGTGTGTGTAGAACTCTGGTCCCAGCGCCTCCGACGCCGTCCGGGTCGGGTGGACTTCATATCGGTTCAGATTAGAGTCACTGCGCGAGAAAACCGCAGAATTAGCTCCAGTGCAAATAAAAAACAGCGAGAAAAAAGCAAAGAGGGCGCAGACGCACGCACCTGCTAACAAACAGGTCCGGCTCGTACTGGACAAAGCTCTGCAGCTGAACGCTGTTGTCGCCCAGAGTCGCCTCTCTTTCCACGCTGTCACTGAAACAAAACAGAGGCTGGTTCAAAACCCCAGAACACACGTGGAACTGAAAGGAGTCACTTCCCCCGCGGGATCTACCTCGCGGCGCTGAGCTTCATCTGGACCCGGCTGTGCAGAGTCGTGCAGCTGAACTCGAACTCCAGCATCAAGTTGACCTGCAAACGAAGACAGGAGTCAGTGCGGCGCTGCTTTCACCCGGAGGACGCGGCGCGTGAGCGCGAGCGGGGGCCGCACCTTTGACTGGGAGCGAAACACCGGGTAGCTGACGTTACACGAGCGGCTGGTGGCCCCGAGCGCCGTGCACTCGATCTTAAAGTGGGCCTCGTCCTGCGGTGACAGAAAAGACGGGGGGGGGGGGGGCGCGCGTGAGCTTTGCTGCACGCGACCCCCCCATGCGCGGGCGCCGCGGGCGCCGCGGCCGCGTGCATTACCCTGCTGCTCAAACTGGAGAAGTGGAGGTTGCGCGAGTAGTGCAGCGTCAGGCTGGCGTTGTAGGCGTTTTCCAGCCGGTTCTGGAGCTGCACCTCCACTGACAGACGCCTCCGGGGGCTGCGGATCACATAAGGCCTCTGCCTGCGGGGAGAACACAATTAGCCCACTCGGTTCCGGCTCTCGCTGGACGGCGACGGGAGAAAAGGAGGACTGAGTATATTAGATTTGTACTTTGTCCCAGTTATGTCCATGTGAGCCTGCAGCACCAGATCTGTGGTGCACACGTCATCCTCGCCGCAGTCTTTGAAGAACTGGATCTGGAGAGGTCACAGTGTTATAAAAGGAAATGAAACCACATACTCAAGCTAATAATGATACTGGACGGTCGCGTACCGATTTTTTGACAGTGGTCGGCCAGCCTTCATCCAGCACCGGGCCGCGCTCCGTGTCGTTGATCCGGAACTGCAGCGAGAAGCTGATTGGACGGATGTAATCGGCCGTGTCCTGCAGCAAAAGACGCACACAGACGTTGAGTGACCCCAGCCCGCGTCCGCCCCCCGCGTCCCAATGGTCACGGGCCCGGCGCGCTCACGTAGACGTGGAAGGGCAGCTTGTAGCAGAGCGTTCGTCCCGCCTGGGCTCCCACCGCCAGCTGCGTCTGCCGGTGGGAGCTGTCGTCGAACAGGGCCCGGGCCGACAGCTTCCTGTCGTCCAGCGTGGCCGACACCCACAGATCTGAGGGGGGGAGAGGGAGCGTGGGACCTAATGTGTCAGTGACGCGCGATGGGGGAACGGACGGAGTGTGAGGCCGTACCGAAGCTGCTGCTGTGGGACCCGGGGGAGCGGGACTCCGCTGTGAAGCAGGCGGTGGCGTTGAGGCAGGCCGACTCCCGGCCTCCCCTCTGGCAAGTCTTCTGTATGACATTGATGGAGTGCGGCTGGAAGGACAGGCTCACGTTGATCTGGACTATGCTCCGGGAGCTGGAGACCGGAGAGAGGGCGTTACAGGCAACTTTAATCCTCTCCCGGTGTGCGGGCCTTCCCACGCGCACCCACCTGAGCAGTACGGCGCCGCCCAGAGCCCCCACGGCCAAATCCACCAGCTCGTCTCCGTCCAGGTCCAGCCGGGCGCTCACGCTGCGGCCGAAGTAGCGCAGGGAGGGCGAGACGGATGAGCCCGGAATCCGCTGCAGAGACGGGAAGCAGAGGCGGGAGTGAGCCGGGCCGAACGGCGCCAGAGAGCCCGCCCCGTCGGAACGACAGCGACCTGCTTGTACAGGCGGGCGATGTGGATGCCGCGCCCGTGGTACACGTACACCGCCCCCCGGTGCTCGTCCTCCAACGGGGCTCCGACCAGCAGGTCGGCGAAGCCGTCGTGGTTGAGGTCGGGAGCAGCCGCCAGCGCGTAACCAAACCTGGCATCCTGGGGCCTCTCCGCTGACGTCAGGGTGCCGTTAGACACAAACACCTCCTCCTGAGAGGCACAGACACAGCAATGGCGTCCGGCGTGTCACGTCAAGGCATGAACCCGGTGGTGGGTGTGTTGTGGCCCAGTCTTACCCCGCTGAGAGTGTAGATGTAAACTCTACCAGCCTCCTTGTTTCCTGAGCCCAGGTACATTGGAGCCGCGACCAGAAGCACATCGGTGATGCCGTCCTGGTCGATATCCAGCCCGCACACCTCACTACCGTAATAAGAGCCGATCTACAGTCAGAAACATGTAGTGTCAGCTGTCTGCCTGTAGGGGGCGCCCTCGCCGTGAGCTACAGAGCCGAAGCGCCACCTGCTCTCCGTTCAGGGCCTGTGCGATCTTGACGTCGCCGTCGTCGCTCAGCTCAAACAGGATGACTTTGCCCTTGTGCTTGAAGCGAGGCGCTCCGGCCACATAGAGCCTCCTCCAGTCGCCGACGACCACGGACGACACGGTGTAACCTGAAAACAGCCAACGACACCAAACCCGATTTGCACGTAGTGATTAATAAAAGAGAATCGTGCGGGTGTTTGACGCTTGTTGCTTCAAGTTCTTTCACACCTTCTGTAGCTTCTGTTTTCTGTTGCGTTTACTGATAAACCGGTGTCAGATAAGTCACCACTTATATTTAGTTATTATTGGTTTGTCATCAAAATCAAGTTATATCATATCATATTTAAGCTGCTGTGGTGCGGTTACATGTAGGTGGAGATACTATAAATATACAGTGCACTACAAGTTATAATGAAATGAAGACGCGATACATTACTTTGGATTATTGTGGAGCCTGTTTGTCATATGGATCCCGACGCTTACATGTTTTATCCTATGTTACATGAACGCAGCGCCCTAGAGATCACTCCATGCCATGATCGAGACACCAACACAGGAAGCGGACACCCGTGGGCTTCTTTCACAGCCGTGTTCAGTAATGTGAGATGGTGGCACCTAAATAAGCAGCGTGGTTCTTCAGCTCCAGTGGGAACTCGCTTTCAAACGCCTCTCTGGGCGGCGCGATGCTGCCGCCGGGCCCCTCCTTCAGCACGCCGCCGTCCCAGTCGTAGGCGCCCACCATCCCGAACAGGACGCCATCCTGAGGAAAGGAAAGGGACCCTGCAGGTGAACAGCGCACAGCTGCTTTGGGCACAAATAGAGGCCGCAGGCTCAGCTTACGTCCAGCGTGTGCGTGGAGAAGCCGATCTGAGACATCTCCATGTGGAAGGAGCTCTCGTTGTAGCCCAGAGTGCCTGTGGGGGAACAGAGACAAGTCAGTGCTTTGACTTCCTTCCTTCCTTCCTTCCTTCCTTCCTTCCTTCCTTCCTTCCTTCCTTCCTTCCTTCCTTCCTTCCTTCCTATCCCTGTCACTCATCTCACAGACCATAGGTGTCATACACACTCTTTCCTATACTTTACATGGTGGCTTCACTTCCCCCCAACTCCCACCACCTTCCTTTGCACCTCTCTCTGTCTCTGGACTACTGCAGATTATTTTAGGTCCTTCTTTTTTATTCCTTGAATCTTTAGACTGGTTTTTATTTTTCTTAAACTGCTTCAGAGAGAGATCCCTGCATCCTCTAACCATGTAAGGGTTTAATAAATCCTAGCTTCTCTTCTACTATCACACACCTTCCAGAGTAAAGATGCGGTCTCCCAGGGCGTCCACGATGTCATTGAGTGCAGCTTCATCAGTCACATTGAAAAAGTATTTATCGTCCGGATCACTAGCAATATACTTGATCTCGTTGATGAATGTTTCAGGGTCCTGCTGCCGGCGGATGTAATGACCCAAAACCTGGAGAACAGCGTGAGAGAAAAAGAGAGGGGGGAAAAACCATTTAGTTGAAAATGAATAAGCAGATAATACCAAAGTCAATAAAACACGGAGGGATCAAGCTGGAAGCAGACGACGTTGGCGAAAGTGAGGAAATCTAAGAGAATAAACAGACACTTTGGCAGCAATGAGTCTAATTACTTCTCAATGTATCAGAGAGAAAAACACACACCATGGAGTACAGTCAGGGTCCAACACGACTCCCAGGACGCTGAATTAGCTCATAACAAATCTAGAAGCAACACGCTTTATAGCTGTGTGTATTTTACTATATAAAGAGGCCTTATGGCCAACGGGCGGCGCTGGGAGGCGAGGACGTGACTGATGCAGAGGACGTCCTGCAGCAGCGGCGGCCTGTGGCTCCACGCCTCAAGCACAAATGAGAAAATTCCAGGAGAAACCAAACCCGAGAATCTCCCCCTGCGACTGGGGCCAAGCGAACTGAGGAAATCCTCCGTTTGGGAAGGGCAGGCGAGGGGCATCGCGTGCGACCTGAGGGGAGGCCGCCTTCCAATACGACGCAGGGCCGAGAACAAATAATCAGTCAGGGAAGAGACAAGTGTTGAAGTGTGCTGTGGGGAGCGGAGGTTTGGAGCGTCCCCCTCTCTGTGTACACAAGCTAAGTGTCTCCACCAGCGTACGTCTGCAGCTCCCGTCCTGTCCTAATGTATAAAACACAGGCTGCGGCGGGCGAGCGCTTGTTTTCAGAGCCCTGTCCTCCCTCGTGGGCCGTTCGCGCACACAGGCAGCAGCACAGGGAGCAGCGGCCGTCAGCACCTCCTCAGCACTGAGCTCACATCATCATCATCGGCCCTGTTTTCCTCATCGGGCTGTGTTTGCTCCTCTAGGGATCCTACTCCCCTGTATGAACTGTATTCGTTATTGGAGGTTATAATGGTCAGGTCGATCCCAGCACCATTATATTGTTGCTGCCGGTGAAGGCGAGGCTAATTATTCTTTTTATATCTAGTGATTTGCCAAGACTGCTCTGCGTCCATCTTGGCATTTCTTCTTCTAGACTTTTAATTCAGCGTGTGTTGTTTTACTATTTATAGGCGCCACACAAACGTGAGCATGTGATCGCTGCATATTTCCTCTCCCGTGCCGCCGCCTCCCATGTGGGCCCGCGCCGGCCTCAGCTGTGGTTCCGGTGGAGTCTGACGCTCCCCCGGCCTCTCTTGTGGGACGGGGTGGGTCTGCCATCCGTCGGTGCTGCCCGTCTGTCGTCTGCCCCGCTGACACTGAAGCCGTGCCGCCGCTGCGTGATGAGAGAGCCGGGCGGGGCTGCAGAGCCACCGTTTTTGTTCCCACTCGGCTATTTTGGAGGGAGGTCTGCTCGTTGGGTGATGTTATTTTTGGGGCAGTGGCAGAGCTATTGTGTGGTTGTGCAGTATGTGGTCTGCGTATCCCTTTCACGCAGTGTGCGAGGAATGTCAGGGATGCTCCACACGCCCCGCGGACCCAATATAGGCTGCATGTTTGTGTGTCTCCCGCTGAAAACATGTCCACATTGTAAAATGGATGTGATTTCGTTCACATAGCAGCTCCGGCGCAGGCGCCTGGAGAATGAGCTGCTCTTCACTCACAGCGATGGCGTATCTGGTGATGTTCCTGTCCTCGCACTGCTGCAGAGCGTCTTGCAGCTCGTCGCCATCGTGTGACTCCCCGTCCGTCACCACGATCATCACCTTGGTGGCGCCGTCCCTCGCCCCGCGCTCCACGCTGAACGCCTCGGTGCTGCAGAGAGAGAGAGAGAGAGAGAGAGAGGGAGAGAGAGAGAGAGAGAGAGAGAGAGAGAGAGAGAGGGAGAGAGAGAGGGAGAAAGAGAGAGAGAGAGGGAGAGAGAGAGAGAGAGAGAGAGAGAGAGAGAGAGAGAGAGAGAGAGAATAAAGAATAATTAAAGAATAAAGATAATTTTCCTTTCTGAGAAGATGATTAGCCAATAAAACGCTGAGACACTACATTCTTATTGTTAGCTGGGATATAAATGGCCCAATTTACAGCTGGACACCGATGCAACTATGCACGTCAAAGCCGAGACACATGCATTAGCTGTCACTTTAGTCACGCTGGTCACCGGACGCAGCAACCGCATCCGTGCGTTCCCGTCCAGTTGATGCAGAGAAGAACTCAAATGACAAACATGCCCAAACAGACCAAAACCACACCCTGTTTGTCTGTAGGAGACCTGCTCCGAGCGGGACCTGTTTAAAGTGTTGAATAAGGCTGGTAAGCCTCAGACCGACACACACGCACACACACAGTGGGGAGAGCACTCACTGCTCGACAACGCAGTCATTTTCAGGCCTAACTCTCGCCCTCGCCTAAATATAACTTTGTGGTCAGCTGCAAGAAGTTAAAAACAACCGTTTCCCCTATGCAGTCTGAAAATTACACAGACTGCAGAGAAAGAGAGGAGAAAACGCAAAAGAGAAGCAAAGCTGGAGTAAAGACACCAGGACGGAACCGAACGATAGAAAGAGGAATAAAACGTCAAATTAAACGAACTGAAAAAGTGATGAAAGGCGGTGAAGTGAACCCATAAAGTGCGCTGCTGCTGTAAAGTTCAAATGCAGCTCTAATGTGGTGGAATAATAGGACCCTTTGAGGTATGCAATGAAAAAATGGAGAGAATATAGAGTTGGAGGAACGAAGTCAGATACGAACCGTGAGATGGAGGAAAAGAAGGACAAGGACAGACACCGGGAGACGAGAAGGAGAGAAGGGGACTTGAAAGAGGGGAGAAAGTGAGTGGAGCTAATTGGGAGGCCTGGTTGCATTTACAGCCCGTTTTATGGAGTCACAGCCGTGTGGTAATGACACGACGCAGCGGTCTGACTGTGTACTTAAGCGTGCGTGTGGGGGGGTTGGCGAGCGAGAGCATCTCAGACGGGCGGAGCAGCGTAAAAGCCCGCGGGCCGAGGCGGCGCAGAGCTGCTGCGAGGCCTTAAAGTGACCGGTGACGTCCAGGTTCAGGTCCAAGGACGATTCAGAGCGTGAAGTTTATTTTGAAGGAGCTCTGTGGAAGACTGCGCTGGTCCTTTACGTGAACTATGCCAGCTGAGTGCTTGAGGCACGGGTGACGCCTATATTCAGAACAAGGTCAGGGTGAAGGTCAAAGGTCAAAGGCGTCATTCACAGGGTTAAAGTGGGACCGTGTGGGAGCGTGGTTGAGTTCACACAATTTTACCAGACGTGGGGCTTTGACGTGTGTGATGGGGCTGTGCCTGTCTGTGTATTTGTACAGCTGCAGGACTGCTTGGCCGACCGGACCGGGCCGCGCCGGGCCGGGCCGTGCCACACCTGCGGCCGTGCTGAGCCAGCATCCCGCTGCCCCGGCTCAGCTAATCTCTGTTTTTCTGCCCCGTCGCCTGCCTGCGCGGTGCCAGCGCTTCGGGTGGTTCCTAGAAGTCTGAACCCACATCGTGTTTCTGAGCTGCTTTTATCTGCTCCTCTAATCTCTCCTGTGGGTTTTGTCCAGAGTCTGCCGTGCCCACTATCTGATCTGGACCCACAGCGGAGAGCACGGAGTGCGTTGTCTGGACTTCCTGCTCCGGTGCTTTAAGGCCATTTTACTGGCTCCATTTTCCAGTCAGTTCTTTTCAACTACCTTTTAAATGTTTCTGCTAAACTTCCACTGTTACGCTGAAATGAGCCAACAAACAGGAACTCTCCAATTACCTGTGTGTGAGAGGTGGAGGTGGTGGTGGGGGGCTTTAACAAAGCCGGAATTTTATTTTGAAAACCCTCAACCTATAGAGCTGTTTTTTTAGATTCAGGTTACAATGTATTTCTATAAGGGTCACTTAATTCATTACAGACAGAGGTGGGGTGAACTGGCAGCAGCTGTGAAGAAGATTGAAGGACTATTTACAGTCTTTACTTAAGCAAAAGTGGAAATACTACATTGTAAAATACGGATTAAAAATCACCTTAAAGAACGTCACTTAGAGTGTATTGGTAAAAAAGAGATGGTGAATTCAGTCAACACCACAAACACAGTCACACAATATGAACCCATGCTTAAAATGAAAAATGATCACTAAAGCTGCTTCACCATTGTTTAATCTAATATATGTGATATTTTGGTAAACCGTAAATCAAAAGCAGCCTGTAGGGCTCATACTGGAGCATATCATTACAGACCAGAAGAAAAAAGACCCGATTGTCATTCTAACTGCAAATTATACAGTGGTATATTTAGATAAAGCCTCTAAGAATGTTACACCAAAATCTAAACACAGCCAGTTTCCAGATAGTGGGCCAAACGGAGCCGTGTGCAGCCGGTGCCGGGGCCGGTGCCGACGGGCCTACCAGGCCGTGTGGATGGCGTAGGCCGTGCGCGTCTCCCGTCCCTCCTGCCGGCTGATGTTCTTGGCCGCCTCCACCACGTCCCGTGTGGTCTGGTGGTCCTTCAGGGACCACTCGTGGACGGCGACCTCGCCGTACTGCAGGATGCCGACCTGGAGACGGGACACAGGCACACAGGCGCTTCAGCTGGGAGCCGGGCCCCGGTGATGGAGGGTTCTGGGGGGGGGGGTCTATCTCATCGAATACCGCTCCTGGTCTTAAACAAACTGTGCGCTCGGGGAATTTTTGAATTCATTCAGAAACCAGAGGTATTTCCTCTCTCGCTCCCCTCTCCGCCTCACAGCGCCTGCCACCCCCCGCCCGCTCCCCTCAGTAACCCAGCACCCCTCTCCTGTCTCTAGTTCAGCTCAAAAATACTGTCCCCAGATCCTCCCTGCCAACCTCCATTCCTCCATAACCTCAAGCTAACTCCGCTCACGTCCCTTTATATTACTACTGCAATTCATTCTGGCGGCATTTGCCAGACTGCCGCTTTATGTGTGTCACTCTGTGCATGTTTTCACTCAAAGGCCGAGCTTGCGCTTAGCGATTTCGGTGGGAGACGAAACTCACAGTCGAACCCGCAACTTTCCATTACCAGTGTAAATAGCATTTATAGTCGGCGCAAACAGATTTACCTGCATCTGGTCGGAGCTGATGTGGAACTTGCTGAGGATGTTGCTGAGGAAGTTCTGGACCTCGTACCAGGGGTAGATGCTGTTGGAGCCGTCCAGCACGATCACGATGTCCATGTAGGTGGAGCACCCTGCACACGTGGGGGGCAAAAGGCACTGGGTTGGAACAGGAAGGCGCGTCTCCTCACCTCAGCGCCAGCGTGCACTTACTCTGTGCTGTCGGGGCGATGGTGTCTCTGGGCTCTAGGTCGTCGCTGACGGAGGCACAGATGCCGGTGCTGAACATGGACGTGCCGCACTCCTGAGACCACAGCGGTGCGCACGCCTGGCGAGCGCAAGCAGACAGTGAGGGATGAGAATACACACAACGGCGTGCGTGTAGCAGCCAGTTCGGTTCAAGCCTATGACTGGGTGTATGCTTCTTTTTGGTCAGTATTATAGTTAAACATGGAGACCAACGTGTCCACCGACCCTCGTATAAACTGAAACAAAGAGCACTAAAAGAGAGCCGACGGGGAACAAAAAGAAGAGAGAAGTCTTAACAGGGAGTAAGTCATGGAAAAACTACAATGGTGTGGTTTGGAGGGCAGAAAATGAGGGAGAGGCAGAAAGAGAGAGAGAGTATTGTTGACATGTTGGCAGTCACTGTTGTCATGAGTGGTTTCACAGAGCTGGAACTGCGAGACCAGTAAAACAAATTAAATCTGATTGTGCTGAATGTAGGGGGGCAAGTGTAGGGTGGGGGCGCGTCACATAAAAATAATCCAGCCTCAAAGCATACCTTTATTTGGCTTTCGTACCGAGAGGGAGGAATAAGGGGCGGTGAGCAGGGGGGGGGGGGGGGGGGGGGGTAAAAGACGAGCCGAGAGACAAAAGAGGGGGGAGACAGGGGAGGGGGGGGGGGGGAAGAGAAACATCCTGGTTTTGCCTGGCCTGTCATTATGGACGAGATTCTCCTCCAGCAGCACACAAACAGCCAGAGAAGAAGAAGATGGAGAGAGAGATGAGAGGGAGGAAGGAGGGGATGGAGCGAGAGAGAGAGAGAGAGAGAGAGAGAGGTGCTATGGCTTTTGGTTGGTCTGTCATTAACAAAGGGCCAGAGACGCATTCCTATCCTGTTATAGACCTGACCACTAGGGTTCAGATAAACACACACACACACACACACTGGGCTGCGTTGGCCAGCGTTCATGAACTGTGCACGACTCCACACCCGGAGCAGCAGTGGACGAACCTGGCGAAACATGCGAGGGCACTTGCTTCACGCATGGACACAGTAACTAACACACACAAACACGCCCCGCCACCGGAAAGTGTGTGTGTGTGTGTGTGTGTGTGTGTGTGTGTGTGTGTGTGTGTGTGTGTGTGTGTGCGTCACACTCCAGCAGCAATGCTTCTTCTTCACCAACCTGACGCCTGAAGGTTTTATGTAAGTGTTCATTTGGGGGTAAATGAATGGGTTTGTCTGCGGAGGTCACACGGGTCCGTGGAGATCACATACGATACAGTACAGACATGTCGCGACTACGCACCAGGAAGCCGTCAGGCGAGGCCGGAGCCAGGGTCATTCCCAGGTGGGAGTTCCTCAGGTTCTTGGAGACGTTCTGGAGCGCGGTCTCACCTGCGACACACAGACCAGTTCCATGGAACTCGTATAAACTTTTACAAACCTCCCCCTCTGTTTATTTTCTCACCCAGATCCACTTTGCTGCAGTTGGAGCTCCGCTCGTCGCCCACCACGCACTTATAGACGTCCCCTTTCCGGTTGCTGGGCGTTCCGTCCCAGGGAGCTCCGACCAGCAGCCTTCAACAGAAAGTCAGTGATGGTCAGACGTGACCTGCTGCTGCTTTGAGTCGCCGTCGCGGACAAACACTCACGACTTCTCCCCGTGCGCCTCGTGCTGCAGGACGGAGAATCCGAACAGCGCGTCCTCCGGGCCGGCGAAGACGCGCGGATGCTTGACGTCGATGTTGAAGCACTGGCACAACTCTGGAACGCAGAAATGCTGGGGGTGAACTTCAACCACCGTCAACAGAATGATGCTGATGAATAAGATATGAAGAATGAAGGCGGGAGAGAGGAGGCGAGGAGGTGAGGAGGCGAGGAGGTGAGGAGGTGAGGAGGTGAGGAGGCGAGGAGGTGAGGAGGCGAGGAGGTGAGGAGGCGAGGAGGTGAGGAGGCGAGGAGGTGAGGAGGTGAGGAGGCGAGGAGGCGAGGAGGTGAGGAGGCGAGGAGGTGAGGAGGTGAGGAGGCGAGGAGGTGAGGAGGCGAGGAGGCGAGGAGGTGAGGAGGCGAGGAGGTGAGGGTGTGGCTCAGATAAACCGTGCAGCACAGTGGGCCTCCTGTTACCACACACAAGCCTGCCCTTCATGCGCACGGGGAGAGGCCGAGCGGCGAGACGCCGGTGGGACGAGTGCATCGTGAGGCCAGCGTGTGTTTTTACACTTCAGGGGAATCGCAGTGAGTCATGAAGGTTGATTACTGATGACGAACGTCTTCTTGCCGAGAACACGGACAGGAGACAAACAAGGCAGAGCTTCCGACGCCTGACCCTGGTGCTGCTTCTCCGGGGCTCGCTCAGGGCGACCCAGTGGGCCCAGTGGGCCCAGTGTGTTCCAGTGGGCCCAGTGCGTCCCAGTGTGACCCAGTGGGCCCAGTGTGACCCAGTGCGACCCAGTGCGACCCAGTGCGTCCCAGTGCGACCCAGTGCGACCCAGTGGGCCCAGTGCGACCCAGTGCGTCCCAGTGCGACCCAGTGCGTCCCAGTGCGACCCAGTGGGCCCAGTGCGTCCCAGTGCGACCCAGTGCGTCCCAGTGCGACCCAGTGGGCCCAGTGCGACCCAGTGCGACCCAGTGGGCCCAGTGCGTCCCAGTGCGAGGCTGTGGGTCACACGTTCATCCTTTGAGCATGGCAGCGTTTCACTGCACAGGTCAGAGTTTGTGTTGAGGCCAAAGTCTTTTCATGGACGCGGTAAAACTCTTCCTCCCGGCGTCTCTGTTCCTCTTCTCACACACTGCGGTGGGTTTTTCTTGCCTCTTGTGGCGACAGCCCCCACAACAATCCGGGCCTCTGACAACAAACCCTGCTACTGACGGTGCCCCGTGAACGGGACGCGCAGCTGGAACCACGCGAGGCCGCGCTCTCTGCCTGTTTCGTGGGGGGGTGTGTGTAACGCACCGCACCGCAGGCTGTCTGACCGGCCGTCGTCGTGGCAACGGGCGGCAAACATTCAAACATTCAAAATAAGTCCAGATTCCCTCGACCACACGTTGCCGCGGCTTTTTTGATGTCTGAGCGAGAAACGTGTGTTTAAGCGTGCGCACGATGCGGACGCGGAGCTGAACGTGACTGCATGTGAAGACCTCCGCTGAACCCGGGCGAAACAGGGACGACTCTGTTTCTATCATCTTCACAACTGACTCCCAACGATTCCCAGCATCCCCCCCTCCGTCACCTCTCCTCACCCGCGCCCACAGGCTGTGTCTCCATTACCTCCAGCGCGTTCTCTTCTCATCCCTGTCGCGCCCCCGCGGGGACGACCGGGGGCGGATAAAGAGGAGGGGGAGGAATGAAAGTCGGCAAATGGGGAAATAATAGCGAGGATTTATGAATGGGGAGTTAAACATGGCTACACACACACACACACACACACACACACACACACACACACACACACACACACACACACACACACACACACCTGCCTTCTCAGCAGAGCAGAGGGGAAAGACATGCGCTGCCTGCTGCTCGCATCAGGGACACTCTGCTGAAGCCATTAACATTACACACATACTTCAGCACCTACAGGCTCCTGTACCACAAATAAAGCTCTCACACACACACACACATAGCAGTGCTCACACTAAATATAGACAAATTGGTTTGATGACCCCCGCTCAACACCTCAGACTCCGTGTTATAAATCATTCTTACACTAAAGGAGGCCACATTTAAATACTGTACATGATAAAGTGGCATCAACCGGAACCCAAGGTTTCTAACCAGCTTGTTTTGAATCCAGGTGCCATGTGTTCCTGTGGTGAGTGATGCACACACACATGCTGATTGCTACACTATGTGGTGTAAATATCTTTACATGCCTCAGACCTACACGTTTCCCTGGCTCCTATTTGACTCACAGCCATGCTTCTTATCTACACGAGCTCTCGCAGACGACAATGGCCCCTTTTCTTCAGTCTCTCTGCGGTGCGTGCGTGGAGTGGGTCGATCTGCCACGGCAGGCGCGTAATGGAGGGCGGCCCGTGTTCATGCTCCGCGGAGCAAGCACCCACGGCTCGGACGCGAGGTCGTGTTTCACGGCTGCGGCGCCGCCAAACGAGGACTCTGTGAGCCTGAAGCCTGGAGTCGTTCTCCAGAAATGCCGCTCCGCCGGGCACGGCCGCCACGGGCTCCCGCTCAGGGCCCCCGAGGGCCCCGTGAACCCACCTCCACTCTGGTGGAGCAGTGTGTCAGCTGAAAGGGGAGCCGAACCAGTAACCTTTGAGCCGAGCACACGCGAGCATCTGATGGCTCCAAACATCTGCTACAGTAGCTGGAAACGTCCCCTCAGTCTATGATAGATTGACTAAAGGGTCAACTTTGAACCAGGAGCCATCGCTTTCTTTGACCACTGCTGGCATGTGGGACTTCCTATATCTTTGATCTGTTTGGCAAATGGAGTGCGGCCATATGTTTTTATGATTACACACTTGCCTGCAAACAATCTTGTTAGGAATGTCTTCATGGTCAGTCATTTACTGACACACAGCACAGCCCTTCAGACCTTGGCTCGGGTTAAAGGATCATCAGACCCAGAAGAAGAAGCATGGGTGAAGATGAAGGCTATGAAGATCAATGAGTGCATTGCAGACCGTCATGTTCTTACTAAGATGCACCGTATTTAGAAATATCCTGAACTAAATTGCACCAGATTCCTGAAAATGCAAAGTTAAACCGTATTTTTTCAAAGTGCTGCTCACCTTTAAGGAGGAGGACGCAGCCCAGGAGCAACAGGTATTTAGGAAGCTCCATGAATGGAACCTGTGAACGCAGAGTCTCCCGCTGTTTGCGTCCGCTTACAAGGCGCTCTTCACTGAGCTGGAAATGTACATCAAGCTCACACACTGGACCTTTTTCAGCTCCGTTTTTCCCCGAGACGTGCGTAAAATCCGCTCCAACGCTGGGACATGGCGGCCGTGCGCATCAGAGGCTCACCTCAGGTCCGTGTAACGCTTGGACGACGAAACAAGGACTCTTTCTTCTCTCTGAGCGGCACCGAGGGAGAAAATTAACTCGTGGGATCAACAAAAACACTGACTGAGACCTCGGTGACCCATGTCTTCGGCGTGAAAATCACGACACCTGTGCACTCAGGCAAAAGTCCTCAGTCTGAAGTCATTAAAGCGGAACCAAGGCGGAACGCCTTCAAACGGGCAGTCAGTGCGTCTCAGCGCCTCCGGAGCGCGTGCCCGAAGCTCCACGAACTCCACTCATCGACCCAAACTTTGAGGCGACTCCGCTGACGGCCTGTTACGCACGCTCTCATCCGCCGGTTTTCTTAAACTTAGGAGCGAATCTGTTTTTCTTTTTTTGCAGCTTGTTTGGCGGTTCTGTGATGCTCGTCCCGTTTGCGCCTCCTGTAACGGCTTTCTGTCAGGCTGAAATGAAAGAGCGCATTTATCCTGTGCTCCCCTCCCTCCCTCCATCCGTCCTCCTCCATCCACCAGGCTCCTGAGCCGCTGCTTCACGTTGACAAACCTCAAACCCACAACTTTTTTTTTTATTTCTGTCTCCAACTTTATTCTGCCTCGTTTCTTTCTCCAACGGTCTCGCTCTCACGTGTTCTCATGCTTATCGCTAATCAAAGAGTTCTGAAAACAAAACATGTTCATCGTTATTCACGAACAGATCTCTAATTAAAGCTTCTTAAGCTTCTATAAAAGTTACTCAATGTAGTGGAACCTTAGAAATATGAATGGACACTGATCTTTCTGTTGTGCCGGCAGCTTCACTGACTTTCACTGACTCTGTTTTCTGCAGAAATTTAATTAATATAATCAATATAATGGAAACATCTTGAATAACTAAAGAAATTGGGTGGGAATGTTGTTGAGATGAGTTAACTTGACTTAAGGCAACTTAGGAAACACGATGAAAAAGCAAAAACCTGCGAACCAAGTAACCTCATCCCAGCATGTTTTAAAGTAGCTGACTGTTAAAAACATAAAATAAAGTTTGATGTTTTTAAGGAATCTTTACCTCAAATTAGTACTAATTAAAAACAATAATTGTTTTTTTTTGTATTTTCAAGATTCAAAACTTCAAAAGGTTCAGAGAGAGTTTTATCATTTATTTATAGTATTCGTATATTGTGATTCTAGATTTGTTGTTTAAACAAATCACACTGTTTTTCAGCTTGAGTCATTTTATTTTGGACGGTGCGTATTTTGGATCAGCGGTGAAGCTGTTCTTTGGCGCCGCTCTCTGGTTTTTACTCATTCACAGTCAGGAGGCTGAGGGACCAGTAATGACCCTTCCAGCTCACTAGAGGGAGCCGTTGTCCTTGTCTGCACTCCGATGCTCACAGTCGGCGGCTTCTACACAAACCAGTAACAGAAATAACGGAAAGACTAAAAAAAGAGAGAGACTGTTACACAAACACTAATAATTAGTTAGCAGGAGGTTATTAGTGTGTGTGTGTGTGTGTGTGTGTGTGTGTGTGTGTGTGTGTGTGTGTGTGTGTGTGTGTGCCTGTGTGTGTGCGCGCGTGCGCGTGCGTGCGTGCGTGCGTGCGTGCGTCCGTGTTTGTGTGTGTGAGAGATCTCATTTAAAAGTGTGTTTTTTCAGACATCCACTATAAATAAGCAGATGTCTGCTTCTGCCTCCAGCTTTCACCCATGACCACTTGGTGCTGCTGTGCTGCAGCTAATGCTTCTGAGCCTGACGCAACAGCTGGAGTGTTTCTCCTCCACGGCAGCGATCATCCAATTTGTCTTGTGTTCGCCGGTGACTCATGACAGTCAGCTGATGTCATATTTGCATTACGCTGAATTTCTCCCTTCTCGTTCGCTGAATGGTTTGTTCTGTCTCCTGGAAATCAAGCGGTTCCCACTTCAAGCACACCATGTGATGATGGGACACAGAGTGCAACCTGGCCGACGCATCCTGGAAGGAGAGGAAGTGAATTTGCTGTGATTTATGAATCCAGCGGGAGCAGAGATGATGATTAGTGGATAATTGACCTTTGTCTCTCCATTACTGTCCCTTGAGTTACTGCCTGTTTGACATTGGCCTCCATTAGTGCCCCTGCCATTATTGCCTCTTTTCCCGTTGTCTCTCTCGTCGTCCTAATGGGTCTCAGCTTTATTAATCCTCACAGCATCGCTAAAACATCACTAAACAGTGTACGATGAAAAGAGGAGGAAACAACGCTCCCACAGAGACACCATCAGTGCCTGCAGCCCCTGTAAACTCAGACGCAAGCGAAGCTCGGCGTACGCGAGCACAGATTCCTGCGCTGAGATGGAACCAGGGTCAGCGCCAAAGCACAGGATTCGCACTGGCGGGAGCTGTGTTGCAGCCCATTAACGTCAGGCACGAGATCAAACTGTGAAGAGTCACAAGACAAGACTTCGGTCCAGACTGCTTGGCTTCCAGCAGAGTGAATATTGAGCACAGGTGCTGGTTTTGTGCAGGGCATTTTAGGCTCATTACACATTGGAGGTCCTGATAGGTGGAGGGAGGCCTCGGCCGCTGCGGCGTCACATTCTACCGACCAGCCTGTTCCCCGTCTGTCACCGCTCGCTCCTGGGACGTCGCTCCTCAGGTTTGGGAGCCAACGCCTCCAACCTGGCGCCGTCTCCCTGATCTGTTCCCACTGCCTGTTGAACTCTCTCACACAGCTTTGGCTTCTCGTTTCAGGCGCGCACGGGTTTGTGCTATGTTTCCTGCAGCCCATGGGTTTGTTTTTTTTTTTTTTTTTTTTTTTTACAAGGTGCGCTTCCTCCGCCCCTGCTCCCCACCACGCTCTCCTGCAACCCATCCACCAACACCACGCGCTCGGCGGCGTCCAGCTATGACATGCCGGCCTCCGGTATGCTCCACCCTGGGGATGGAGAGAGCGGGCGGAGGAGCGAGGGAAGGAGAGCCAGCGATAAGCTGAACCTCATGTTTGCAGTAATCAAATGCAGGCTCTCTGGAAAAACACCGCCACGAAATTCAGCCATTAGCTCTGGTTCAGACTTTGAGATCGTCTGTCTTTGGTGAACTCTGCTTTGATTCTGTTGAGGCGTTCGAGGGTTGATATAAAAAGGGATGAGTCATGTGTTCTGAGTGATGAGCCTCCCTTCATGTATGAACACATCCAGCACCACGGGCTGAACTGGAAGCCAACATCAGTAACTGACCTCACCAGTGTTCACCATCAGAACCTTGAAGCACGTGTGCGAATGAGACGAAGAGCGAAGACAAACTCTGTCTAACATAATTCATGACTGACTGAACTGTTCAGCTTCTCCGTCTTCCTCTGTCTTCAGCCCGGCAGCTTTATCTTCTCCATCTGTCTCCGCGTAGCCGGAGGTCAGCGTTCGTCTGTAATCAGATGTATAATTACATTCTTCAGCTCCACAAAGGCTTCATTCACTATACCTCTGCTGCGTTATACTGTAAGGCCATTGTCCCACACTTAGTGAGGAGGAGGAGGAGGAGGGCGTGTTCTTCCTCGTAGAGCTGACAGTGGATCTTTGAATGTCTGATCAAATAAACCTTTGGCCCATTCGTGCAGGTGAATGAATCATCTTTCCATCAGGAAGTTAAAAGTGAGCCTTCGCCACCTGTCCCTGACTCATTTCATTTAAAGAGTGTGGCGTCGTGCACTGTTCCTGACCTGCGTTTTACAGGAAACGGGTGCAGAGCTGTTGGTGCAGGATGTAGGTACAGCAGGTAAATGGAAATCGGAACGAGTGACGGCTCTCCTGTCATCACACCGTCGCCGCCTGCTCATCCTGAGAACGTCTGTGCTGGCTTTTACCCATCATGCTCCCCCTGTGCCACCCGCGGGGCATTTCTCTGCCCCCCCCCCGTATCCCTCCTAGCTTAGCCCAGATTGCACTTGATCCGTGTGTGTGATAATTGCTTCAGCCAGATCACAAATCACCCATCGTGCCTTGCGTGACACATCCACTCCTCCCAGCAGGTAAGTCATCTGTCAGCGCTCTCCCTGGCGGAGCCGTGGCCCTGGGCCCCTGCACGGTCCCGCTCCCACACGTCCATTCAGCCTTTGTTCAGGTTCGTTTGGTTACATTGTTAGAGGTGTTGGAGGATATCAGATGCCCCCTTATCTCACATAGATCAAGTGTATTGCTTACATGTACTGTAGGCATATTCATTCATTCATTCATCACACAGGTGTATCTGATTTGCATGTGTGTTTTACTTTTCTGCTTTTTCAGTGTTTTGACTCATTCATCCACTTACCTACACACCTACAGTAATGGTGCCTGCTGGTGTGTGTGTGTGTGTGTGTGTGTGTGTGTGTGTGAGGATTTCTCAGAAGGTGTGTTTTGGGTTGTGTGTTTTTACAGGGGGGCGGAGCTGGCCAGGGTTTTGAAGGGGGCCAGACAGCTGCCTTTAACTGCCCCAGGGGATAATAAACACAGAGGGAGGGGCAGTTATTTACCTCTTTTATTAGGGCAGAGGAGGAGACTTTATTGGGGTCTCACTGTAACCATGCACAGCTACAGGGCAAGAAATAAGGTTTAAGCATCACTAAATTCTTCAAATCGGAATGTTTTACTTGTTGTATATTTGTATGTGAACGTGTGTCCCTGAACCACATTCTCTCTCTCTCTCTCTCTCTCTTTCTTGTCCCCTTTTCCATTTCCATGTCTCTTAACAGCCAACTCCTCGTTAAGTACATCTGCTGTCAATCAAATGCACACTGTAACCCAATTGGCATTTCCTGCATTTGGAGCCACGCCCCCTGACCCTTTATATCATTTGGCCATCGGTGTGTGACCCAAAATCTCCAAAATCCATCAAATAGAAGTATTCATACATGACACTAGTGATTCCCTCTCATTATCGGTGGTGGTGCATGTTCAGTCTGAGGCCAGTCATTCAACTACAGCTTTACCTATGTGGCCTGTTTGTCTGGTGCATTCTACAGTGATTACACAGTGTAGCAGCGTGTAGCAAGAAGCATCAACTGTGCTCGCTTAGCATTAGCATTAAGCACTAGCACCTCAACACACAGGAACAAATAGCTGTTAATAGAAATCTAGTTATGAGGACAATATTGTAAGGTATTATGTTATTATGTCCTATATTTTACATATGGTATTAATGTTTAAATGTGCTTGAAGACCAAAAAAATCTATGGAGTACTTGTACTTTTACTTGAGAACTGAGTTCAGACTAGACAAATGATGTGGACGTCTGACACCTCCACATACAAAGACAGTAAGTAAGTTGGACCCATGAACTATCAGGGTCCGACTTTATTGAGAAAATGAACCAAAGTGGACTAACAGGCAAATGAAATGGAAATAAAACAGCAGTGGCCGAGTCCAACAGTAGGAGCTGGCTCTCAAGATGAGGATATTTCTGTGAAATGCATAATAAAAGTGGACAAAAGCAAGATGAAATCATTTTCAGCCCTGGAGAGTGTGTAGAAAAGAACTGGAGCAAGTGGAGATGGTGGACATGAAGAGGAGAGGAGGACGGAGCAGCCGAGGAGGAGTCTAGCAGGGAGGGGACAGACGAGTTATTCTAGTTGCAGACAGCTGAGAGAAAGCCCAAAATAAGTTGGAGCCGTCTAATGTGCACACATTCAGCAGCTACACTCACAAACCATAAAACACAAGCAGGGTTTGCATTGAATCTCCTGACGCACAGGAGAGCAAGGAGCTAACGCCAGGGTTAAGGTCATGCTTTATTGATTCATGTAGAAAGGCTGGATTCCTATGATCACATTTCATATAAAAGAAATACAAGGTAAAAACCGTGTTACTGTGTCTGACGCTAGTGTGGTAATAAATATAAAACATCGTCATGAGATAGAAAAGGTTGGAGTCAGCGCTGAGGGAATAAGAGGGAGATGCACCTGAACTGACCTGCAACGGGAAGTAGGAGATCATAGACGTGGTGACAAATCTCCTCTGCAGCCGCACACACACACACACACACACGCACACACACGCACACACGCACACACACGCACACACACGCACACACACGCACGCACACGCACGCACACACAGACGCACACACAGACGCACACACACACACACAGCTGTCGCTAAGCAAGTCAACACACAAAGCCACAGACGTTTTCACATGGTCACGTTCAATGCAACTGGGAGATCAGACAACTAACTCAGAAGCTAAGGCCACTGTGTAGAAACGTGACTACATACAACTATGGCACGCGTCGCGCAGTGAAGCTAACAGACGAACTGGAATACAGCTAGAGGCCGATGGTTCCGCAGGACAGAGGAGCTGGAAGGACCAATGAGAAGTGCTTGTTCACTGCCGCTCGTAGACTCTGGTGCAAACCACGTCGTCTGCTCCCATGGTCTGGAGAGAGAGAGAGAGAGGGAAAGAGAGAGAAAGAGAGAGAGAGAGAGAGAGAGAGAGAGAGAGAGAGAGAGAGAGAGAGAGAGAGAGCGGATCTATAGCGAGTTAGAGCGAGAGAGTGAAATAGAGCTAAAGAGATAATATTGAACTAGAGATAAATAAGATAAGAGAGAAGAAAAGAGCTGAGAGATATCAGATCTCTCTCTCTCCTTCTCCCGTCTCTCTCCCTCTCTCTCTCTCTCTTTCTCTCTCATCTCTCTTCCCCCCCTCTCTCCTCTTCATCACAGAAAGCGTGTCTCTCGGAGCGAGAAGCGCAAGCATTTAACGTGGTTCCTCATAAAAAGCTCATTTAGTAGAAAATGCCACTAATTAAAACAGCAGCCAAAGCGTTTTATGACTAAAATAATACACGGCACGTTGATGACGCAAACGTGCAGCAGCAGCAGTTTTGGCAAACACACACTACACCCACCAACCAAAGGCCCTTTTCAAAAACACACCGAGTCCGAGTTGAAAGCTTTACAGCCAACAATCAATCAGCTGCCGCCTGTAATTACTTTTTAACATGTACAATTTTTTCAATTGAAAAAAAATATACGATGCAATTACGTGCTTTGCTGTGATGATTGTGCCATGATGGACAGGACGGAGGTCAGTGAAAACCTGAGCGGGGAGCGG